>NW_027105968.1:127083-132727 GCF_000696795.3 Halyomorpha halys
GAGCATTGAGGATTTTACGAAGGATTTTGGATTGTATGGATTGAATACAAAGAAATTCGAGGATTTAGTGGAGCCTCAAAGCTCAACTCCATATGTCCAGATTGATCTTATTACAATCATGTAGATCAGTCTTTTGTAATGAGTTGGAAGGTTAGATCGTTTGTCTAGTAAGTGCTGTAATATTCGAAATCAACGTGCAATTTCCTGTCTTTTCAGTTTGGTGTGAGGATTCCAGGTTAATCTCTTGTCAAAATGTAGTCCAAGGTAGCGGATCTGTTTGACAGGGGTAAGAGTAACATCATTAAATGAAACTATAGGGCAGCCAGTAATAAATAACATTAAAAGTAAACTAGTATTAAATTATCAAAAGAAAACAAAAAATAGTTAACAACCATTTTTTTACTGTACTCCTGACAATCTTCATTATAATTTGAAATAATACAGCCAATCATTTATATATATAAACTAGTAATAATTCGTCCTATAATTTGATAATAACATAAAGGCTAATCACATCCATCCTTTGATGAATGGAGCTTGATTAGGATCGGATCCAAGGATTTTGATTATTGTATCCTATTAAATCATGCCTATCCAGAGAGTGAAAGCAAGGCAAGGTTAAATTTCTTTGTGATTTTGATTTAAAAAAAAAATTGATATTCCTTCCTACTAAAATCAGTTAATAATGGAAATTGAGATGGCAGTAGTAATATTGGAAATTATTTATAAAACAAAATTAATATAAATAAATAAAAATCATAATCAGGTAAGTTAGTTGTATGATTGCATTATTGTTGATTTTTATACGATACTTCGAATTTAATACATTTTTAGTACAAATTTTCTTTATGTAAGTAAATAGCGAATTGATAATAATAAAAATTTAATGTGAGCGCGGTAGCCACGGGGTAGAGTGCGTGGCTACTAGTTTAAGGACCTGAGCTCGAATCTGGCTGGGCAGAAAATTGTTTTCTGTTACACTGTAGCCATGCTACACCAGTAAGGCCTCAGTGGAATAGCAAGATTTATTTTGTAGCAAGAGTAAGTACTCACTGCTGCGCATACCCGTATTGTCTGATAGGCAGGGTAGGGTGATAAATAAATAAATAAAAATAAAGTTACACTGTAGCCGTGAGTCAACTCTTGTGGATTCTGGAGACCTCTTGTGTTCCACCCAGCCTCTTAAAATTAGTTACCTTTAATTGAATAAAAATCTGGTGGACGAGCGTGATTTTGACCAAATAACCTCCTTGTACAACCGTTGGTCAAGTAATAGTACTTCTTACTTTTTCTAATTTTTTTATGTGAATTTAGTATCTAACATTCTATTGACCACCTGTTAGTGATCTTGATTCACAAACAAATTCTTGTTTTGACAAATAACCAAAATTACACTAATTTAACAACAAATGGTTTAATGTTTACAGTAAACAAATATATATTAAATATTATGAAAGAATAATAAACTTATTCTCTGAATCCCGTTGGATAGGAAGTTCATTTTTTTCCCACTGCACCGTAACATTAATTAAGGACTGATTGATTAGACTGCTCAAACCACAGTTCAATTAACAATGAAGAGTATGTAAGCTTGTTAACAATAGAAAGTGATGTCGATTCCTGCTAGTTTACTTAAGTTAATTGAATAAGTTGAAATATCAACTTTCCAATCAGATAAAAGTTACTTTAAACGAGACCGCAATCTATTGATGTTAGTTATTTAATAAAATAAGATACCAAATTTTAAAAAAGCTAAGCAACACTATATATATGTTATGTTATTGTAATATTTATTCAATATAAACATTAACCATTCCAATATCTGTATGTTTTGTTAAGTGTTTCAGTAATATTAAAATTAATGTATATAATTGAAGAACATAGTAAAAAATAGCTGTGGAAAATAGGCTTGCGGTCTGCTAATAAGCACATATAAACAAAAACTATTTATTCATGCCAACATTTCGACCTGAATTTCAGGCATTCATCTGGGCTAAAAAAAGAAAGAGATAACAATCACATTTAGAGAAACATAAAAAATAAAATAAAATAATAAAAACACAAATTTTTAAATGTATATAACAATGAATTAAATAGAAAATAGTTTATTAATGACAATAGAAGTAGACAGTAGATAACAGTATAACAATATAAGATAAAATATAATTGAGTGGAATATGGTCTGGGTGCGGTAAAAAAAAACTCAAATAGTAGATAATTATACTATTTTATTGAGCCAACGTTTCGCCCCACGTTGCAGGGCTTCGTCAGGGCTAAAAAAGATACAAACACTATAGTTACAAAAAGGAAAAAAAAGAAAAAACATAAGTGTAAAATAACAGGGGTATAAAATGTAATAAAGTAAGATATAATAAGAAAAATTAAAGGTTGTAAATAGTAAATGAATCGGGGAATAGTAAGAGATAGATACTACTACTATTTGAGTTTTTTTTTACCGCACCCGGACCATATTCCATTCATCTATACACATGGTCAATCAATAATCTTCCGATAAAATATAATATTATAAAAGTAAGAAGACCTTATCTTATAAATATCTTCTTACATGCATAATATTATATTTTATGTTATATTGTTATCAATCTACTACAGTCTACTCCTATTGTTATTAATCAACTATTTTCTATTTAATTCTTTGTTATATATATTTAGAAATTTGTTTGTTTATTATTTTATTTTATTTGTTATTTTTCTCTAAATGATGGTCGTTATCTCTTTCTTTTTTTAGCCGAGATGAATGCCTGAAATTCAGGTCGAAACTTCGGCATGAATAAATAGTTTTTGTTTATTTGTTGATCACCCCCTCCCTCTCTCCTCCTCAGCCTATCTTCTCCACATATTATAAGATAAAATATAATATTCTGCGGTCTAATATCAACACCTCATTATAGAAAAACAGGTGTTCTCCAAGTAAAAAAAAAATCAAGCGTTCAGTCGTAAAATTAAAGTTTTCAGTTTCACCGGGTTGTTTAAGGCTAATATAAAATAAGGAAATTTGTTTTCTAAAGAGAATAAGGTTAATATTAAGTCATGGTAAGTGATTCCTGGTTGAATGTAGAACATTGCTAATTAACTAATATTTTAACATTATAAAAGTTTTTATTTTGTCAGTTACGGTGTTTAACGACCGACCGCTTCAAACCTAAAGTTTCATCAATAGTTAGATATCAAACAATAATTAGTGTATATATAGAAAGATGGTCAGGGTTGCTGTCAAAGGAGAAACAAAAATAGTTTACAACTATTTATTTTCCCACGTTTCGTCCCACTTTGCAGGGCTTCATCAGGGCTAAAAAGATACAAAAATATATCTTACATTATATCATATTATATCTTTATTATTACTTATTTATGTATAATTATTATTTTTTCATGACGTTTATTTAATCTCTCTATATATTTTTTTTTCCGTATTGTTTTTGTTTTATGTACATCTCCTGTATTTTTCAACTGTATATTTTACGTATTTTTATAAAACATTTTACTCTTGCCATTTTTATTCTTATCATTATATCTTATCTTTGTATTTTTACTCTTATCATTGTATCTTTTCAGCCCTGATGAAGCCCTACAAAGTGGGGCAAAACGTCGGAAAATAAATAGTTGTAAACTATTTTTGTTTCTCCTTTGACCGCAACCCTGACCATCTTCCTATACAGGAAAATAAATAGTTGTAAACTATTTTTGTTTCTCTTTTGACCGCAACCCTGACCATCTTCTATATATCAATTTTTACGGTCAACTATATATATAACTATATATATAACAACTATAATTAATGTAAATTTCCCGTCTTATAGAGGTCATTGATTGTTGGACATCGCATGATTTTCCCTTTTCACATGGACAAATTTTAAATCATAAACAAAAAAAAAATAATTTGCAGTATTACAACTTGGTAATTCGATACTCACGTAAATGTTTAGTACAAGGAATATCCAAATTATTTTTAAATGTTTCAAATATCATCAAAGATCCGCGGTTTATTTCTGATCACTGTCAAAGGGCAATGAAGAGAAATGTTGGTGGAACGATTTTTCGAAAAAAAAAAAAAAAAAAAATCGGTGTGTTGGCAACTAGGTAGAAAAAAAAATCATAAAGCGGCCGAAAAGTGTTTTATTTATATTTAAAATGTGAAAAATATTAGTTTTTTGAAAAAAATCAAATTAATACCTATGGACGCATAAAAAGGCGAAATCTGTTAGTGTTGGATAATTGCAATCAGTTGACGTTTAAAATCGTAAAATGTGTCTTTTTATCGTCGTTACCAACAATAAATTTTTCATTAAAACTAAAAACATAAAAAAATAGGTTTTCCCGGAAAACAGATTGATATAAGATCAAAATGATCCTAAAAAGATTTTTCAAAGCACTATTTGTTCACAACAACAAGAGTTGGTCTGTAAGCGTATTTTCATGAAATATGTTTGATTTGCGAATTAATACCTCAAAAATTCTTACTTCGAAAACGGAGGGGAAGTATTGTAATGGCGGGGAAGACCGTCAAGCATATTAAAGGTATTAAATCGAATATCACAAATATTTCACGAAAATATGTTTGTACAGAAGCTCTTGGCAAATATGTAGAAAGAAGTTAAAAAATCGTAAAGCAATTGTGTTGTACGGTTGAACTTAATTTTTTGTTGTGATTAATCCTTTTGTTCTTTACAGAAATGCCGAAAGTTAGTAAGTTACTAATGTGTACTTGAAAACTTATTCAATGTGTGCACGACACAAGGATACATAAACAAATTCAATGTCGGACCGCATCCGTGACAGCCAGTGAGATAAAAAAAAATTGGAGAAATAAAATATCACTCATAATGTCAAACTAATTACAACAAATGAGAGCACTGTTTGAATATAATATTGTAAGTATAAAGTTAATCTGAATCCAGTAAATTATTAAATTAATAGCCAGCAGAGCGTCCCTCTCCACTCTGTAATAAACAAAATGGTGCTACTAATTGCTACATATAATAAAAGGGTAACTTTATTTGCTTGGATATATATTTGTTAATATATAAAAATTGTTAATATATTATTAAAATAAATTAAGAAGATAAAAAGAGAGAAAGAAATATTGTAAAGTATTAAGCTCAGATAGATTCACTTTTCATATTAGTAGAATTGATAGGTGTTTCATCAAATAAAGGAACCCTCATTAATTTGAGCAATGGTATTCGGCAATTGTTAGAGATTATCTTGGTCACGGATCTGCCTTGGTTGAATTCACTGATGTCTTAATTTAAGCAGATTCTTTTTCAATGGTTTTTGCAAATCGTTTTCTGCTAAGTGGATATGAACTTCACGGTATGAAGCCATACTTGACGAAGATCATCATTAAATGTTTAATTCTCACAGTTTTATGGACATAATTATTCAATTTTAAGATGTATTATATATATACTAAATTTAAATTATCAGAAGTGAATTCAAGAATGTGTATATGTTCTAGTAATTTTAGCTAATTATAAAATTCACCGCAATGGAGAGAAATGAAAAACTTAATAGTGACATGGGGGAAATGGGCTCCACTAAACCTTCGAATTCCTCTCGTATTCAATCCTTACAATCCAAAATCCTTCGTAAAATCCTCAATGCTCCTTACTTTGTCACAAAT
>NW_027105968.1:132777-134099 GCF_000696795.3 Halyomorpha halys
AATAAAATTAGACATAAAGACCTTAATGTTCCCAATGTTCCTTCCATTATAAACTCTCTAACCACTCAAACCCCCTAGTTTCTAATCTTGCGTCCTCTTCCATTCCTGACAATCCTCCAAGGCGCCTGAAAAGAAGATGTTCACGAGACCAGCTAATGTAAAATGTCATTAGAGTGCTACCAATGGGTAGTTTCTCTACACGCCTGTAACACTCCAATTTAACTTAGATTAGATTTATTAAATGTTATTATATAATATACAGTTGTAAATTTTAATAGAAATATTATGAAAAAAAAATTTTGAAGTATGATAAATATGTAATTATTAGTAAAATGTTAGTTATAAGATAATATACAGTTGTAAATAGCAATAAATAAATATTAAAAAAAAAAAAAGTCCTTATGACTTCGTAGTGGGTCTAAAGAGTATTTGCACACTCCAGTTTTCCTATAAATCTCAGTAGGATAAAGGTATTCTTGAGGACTAGTATTTAATTCATAAGTGGCCCTTGAATACTAGATTTTAAATAGAATTAATGACTATATTTTATATTCAAGCATGAGTTTAAAGTACATATCATTATGTAAATTTGATGTGAGAGTAAATTTTCCGGGTCAACAAATAATTGCACAGTTTTAAATTATTTATTCACACAGTTTTATTCGTTTTGGCGGGAGCTAATGGTAAAATTAAAATCGCCAAAACGAATAAATTATCTTTCTTTTAATAGGTAAGCAATGAGTATTAACAACGATTACCGCCGAGGAGAAGATCAACAAGCTACAGAAATGATCCTGATGCCAACTTATATAGATTCCTTTTTTATTTGTATATATTTATTTGTTATTATTATAAAATTAACAACGATAACAATAAAACTCAATCTTCGTTCTATATCGAGATAGAACATAGTATTTCTTGAAAAAAAATGATAATTAAATTATATTCTAAGAAACTTGGTTACATATTATTATATCTGCGAATAAATTAAAAATGTTTCAGTACTGTTCGAAATATTGTTAAATAGTTCAGGAAGTCTGGTTCAATTCTAAATTCTTCGTTCTGGACGTCCATCAAAATTTAGTGAAAGGGGACTGTTCACGGCAAGTTATATTAATTTGTATGTAATCTTAGTATTTAATTAATTACATTTTATTATATAATTTTTTTTAATTTATTTTAATTTTAGAATAAACAGATATTTTTATACTTTTTATGAATTTAAGATCCGGTGGCTCCACCAACTGTTAATCAATTTAGTTTTTAAAATATCTTTCCTACTAACACCTGTTGAACAGGTTCGATACTTAGGACTCCATCTT
>NW_027105968.1:141184-142071 GCF_000696795.3 Halyomorpha halys
TAAACGTGGAATGGGATATCTTTCATCGACCGTGTTTTCATTCAATTTACGGTAATCAATCACGACCCGGTATTTTTCCTTATTATCTCCCGGTGCTACCTTTTTCTTAACCGCCCACAGGGGACTATTATAGGGTGACGTACTATAGATAATTATCCCCTGTTTCTTTAACTCTCCCAACTCTTCTCTAATATGTTCTCTTAACGCCTGAGGATACCTCCGTTCTTTTACATATGTTGCTCTATCTTGTTTTAAGGGTATCTCATGCACCGTCTCCCCCGTTGCCCCCAACACCTCCCCTTCTTTAAAAAAAAAATCCGAGTATTCGCGCATGATCTCGTTTCTCCAGTTCTCCACACGGCTTATCGCCCCCACCCTCATGTTGTTAACCCTGTTTAACCCTGGCACTCGAACTCTTTTTTCCCTATTTTAATAACCCATCGCCCGTCTTTATTTTTAATCCGAGCTCCCATCTTTCTCAATAGGTCACACCCTACAATCGCTTCATAATCTCTCGGCATTTTCCCCACTACGTGCACCATGAGTTTACCTCCCACAACCCCCAAATGACTTAACCCCATCCTTGCCTCTCCCATAACGCTACAGGGCCCACCCAAGGTGACCAATTTACAATCACATACCTGCAACTGCGGTGTCTTCTTACCATAACTCAATCTCCTCAACGCCTCCCGGCATAGGATGGTGTTCGAGCTCCCGGTGTCCACGAGACATCTCACTCCTCCCACGATGATAATAGGCATACCGCTCTGCTTCTCACTGATGTAGCTGATTAATGTGCGGTCGCCTCTCCGCTGGTACTCCCCTCAGATTTTGTCCTGACTTCTTCTTCTCTCCGCCGCTCGCCTCCATACCTGCCCGGGGTTTCT
>NW_027105968.1:142243-144667 GCF_000696795.3 Halyomorpha halys
TATTTTATAAATATATATCTATTAATTTTCTAAATTTGTTTTCACTTTTTTCATATTTCGTTATGCTTATTCTATTTTTGTCTAAATGCCTTTTATTTTAACTTGTATTCATTATTATATTTTAATTCTTTTGTTTTACTATATATATATATATTATTTTTTTTGGTCTCTAAAGGTTTCCTTAAAAAAAAAACTAGTTAATTTGAAGTGGCATTAACCGGAACAAAGGAACTTATGTCGGGTTTTAGTGAGATATCCCATTACATCACCCGCCTAGAAGAACGGCAAAAAGCAGCTCAAGTTTGTAAAATCTGTTAATTAAGACTTTGAATTCTGTAAAAACGTTATTTTTTTCAGATAAAAAGTAAATTTGCAGATGTGTTTGGCGAAAACTACTACGTAGTTTTGTAAAGCGCACTGTGAAACATAAAGGAGGAGGTGTCCTAGTTTAGGGTTGCATGTCGTGGAATAGTACAAGAAACTTGGCCTTTATGAAAGGTATTATAAATTGAATGAATGAGAAATATTTCGACATTTTTCCGTTTTTATATAGTTTGGATAGTAGTATCGAAAAACTGGTGCTCAAAGATAATATTATTTTCCAAGAAGACAACGACCCCAAGTACACGGCTAACGAAACAAAAGATTACATGCTGTACAATGTTCCAGTGGCAACTCAAATTAATGTTATGGAACAAAAATGGTACCTAGTGGACCTAAAATTGATGAAAAATTAAATTTCTTAAAAAAATGTAGTAAAGGAAACTTTTTCTGAGGAATTGCGTAAAATTGGTAAGTAACGGAAAATCTTGTTTTCTAAATACCAGGAAGATTACAGGCTGTCATGGGATTGAAAAAATATTAGTAGCATTCAGTTCAAATATATAAAATATTATGTACATCATTAAATATGTGCCAATACTTTTTTAACTTTCTAAAATAAAAATTAATTTTTACTTTAGAATTATGTGTATTTATAAATATTTTATGAAATAAAAATATTTAAACATTTAATTTATTATTATTTTTGATTACTTGACCAACTGTAAATGGTAATGGTAATGACCAGAAAGATGTTAACAAATAAAACACCTCCTTTCACTACCGTACAAAGTACTGAACTCCTGACTCTTTAAGAGTTATAGGAGTACAGGCTTTTCATCTTTAATTTTATAATTGACAAATAGTAAAGACGTTTGTCAAAAATATCTTTTTTTATTATTTGAAAAAAATAACAAATTTGTTTAAATGATTTTTTTCCTTCCGTATTCATGACTAAAACATGCACAATCCCAGCATGCAATATCATCATAAACATATAAAACAATAAAACCTCTCCTGCAAAATAAATTGGCATGGTCCGATTAGGGGGTTAATAAAGTAATTGGTAGATTTGTAAACAAATAATTAGAAATAATAAAGGAAAGGAATCAAAACGATAAAACAATCATAAAGAAAATGATTTATTATACTGATGGTTTGAGAGTGTTTTATTTTATTATTAACATTAACTTCAAGCAATCCACTTTTTCTATCAACAATTTACTTGAATACAATTTCAGAAGTAAAATAAATATGTAATTATTAGTAAAATGTTAGTTATAAGATGAAATGTTCAAATTCTTGAAATATACACATGTATATAAGATACGAGATAGCGGGTTATAAAATCAAAAAAAAAAAAGGAAAGAAGGTAGAAGAAAACACACTCACGGTTGCTGATAATAGACTGCTTTATTCTATCAGTAATCCTACATTTATAGATTCTAGAGTTGTTGACAGAGGGAGTTAGGTATTAAGATTATTATTACTTACCCCATAAACATAACTCCCCCCTGCCAGTTTACGAACAATGCCTCGTAAACTCAAAAACAAAAGATACAATACAAAAAAAAAATTCTCCTAAAACAAAGTATTAGACACAAATATACACAAAGTTCAATTATACAATTTAGCAAATGAAATAACCAAAAACTTCAACTTCTACGTATCCACTCTATCTACACGCTCATTATTCACTACACTCACTGAACACACTATTCCGTATCTACGTACAACCTATAGGAATAAAACAAATAAATTAAAGTATGTACACAAATATTAAAAAAAAAAGAAAAAACTGCTGCTTCAGGTGTTACGAGGAGGCATCCCAGGTGCCTACAGAGCTGCTATCGCAGGGAACCAGAGTTGTTCAATGTGAACTGTACGCTTCTTCTTTTTGGTTCATGTTCAAGCTTTCAATCGTTACCACATTATGTTCTCTGATGGTAGTCACCCGGAATGGACCCTCATAGAGTAAGGATTCCTTACCCCTATTGGACCCCAAGCGGCGATATACAATCGTTCCGATTTTGACCTCCCCCATCGCGTCCCGGAGGTTCAAATTTTCCCGCGCGACCCGTCGAGCCTTCTCCCGCTCAATGC
>NW_027105968.1:148448-159928 GCF_000696795.3 Halyomorpha halys
TAACTACTTCTGGGGGTAGTGGAATGTTTTCGACTGGAGGTGGTTGGTTTCCCAAGTTGAAATTGTCCAGGTTCAGTACGCCCGGTCTTACTATGCCATTAGACGTCATCGTAAAAATAATAATAAAAAAAAGAGAATTCAACTGATTAAAAAAAAATTAGACTGAAAAAACGGGATTATTCTTATTAATAAAAATTAGTCCGGTAATCCGTGATCCCGGGTTTCGGCACCAGATACGAGATAGCAGATTATAAAATCAAAAAAAAAGGAAAGAAGGTAGAAGAAAACACACTCACGGCTGCTGAACAGACTGCTTTATTCTATTAGTAATCCTACATTTATAGATCCTAGAGTTGTTGACAAAGGGAGTTAGGTATTAAGATTATTATTACATACCCCATAAACATAACTTATATATATGCAAAAATATGTATATAATAAAAAATACAGTATTTATATTTTGAATAAAAAGTTATAAGCAATAAATTAAAACAGAGCATAAATTAGATTGTAAATAAAATAAGAATAGTGATAAAGTTATAACAGAGTAATGAAATTTGATGCATAATTACATTCTTTGATTCATAACAGTTGGCTAAGATCAATGAATCTCACTTAGCCAGAGACTTCTCACACTCTCCATACTATATCATTAAGCAGTAGATCATCTTATAGAAAATGAGAATAAACTATTCAACTTGAATAAACTTGTAGAAAATATACCGCAACTTTTTCTTTTCTTAAAAAATAAATTAGATTAAAACGATTAGAGCAGTGGTCAGGAGAACTCGAGCGTGATTCTACGCACGTGTGGCCCCAACTCAATCTGTGAAATATTATCCAGCCGTGAGCCATTTCACCTCACCAATATTATTTTATTTGTTATCATAAATATTAATAAAAATAGACTACATAAAAATGTAAATGTGATTGTAATTCTGATTTTGGTGTGTATAGTTCAAAGCGTCGTAAACAATGAAGTAAATCATGTATTTTAAGAATGTATAGAATTTTATGGATAATCTATATTTCCGATTTGGTAAGTAATTTTTTACGGTTATAAAAACAGAATTAGAAAGGAAATCGCTTCGTTTGGCACTATGATTGGTTTTAAAGTAAAAAGAATCCCTATGCATATTTTTCGAAGGTTTCCTGAATTAATATATTGTTAATAGAAGCCCCTTTTTTACAAATAGATATAGGCATTTTAAGAGGGGCAGGTAAAGTTTAAATTCAAGTGAATTTGGGAACCTAAAATATTACATTTTATGATTGGATGAATTAAGAAATTTAAATATAGTTAGTAGATACAAACCACATTGTTTGAAAAATACCACCATTACAGAATAAAAAAATCTAAGTAAGGATTCTGTTTACGGGACGTTCTCACTATCTGATTAAAACTCTTCTCTTAAAAGTTGATTTTTCATTTTCATTTCCTATAACATAATCATTTTCTTATTAACACAGACTTTAGGTTTGTTTATTAATACTTTTTCTCTAAACTATTTATTTTAAAACATCACCAACGTTTCGGCCCTTAAGCCATTCTCAAGCAGACAGTGTATAAAATTTGTTTTCGTATTATTATTACGTTATTTCCTCAGACAATACTAATGTTTTTGAGTATACCTTAATCATTTATGTCATATTCCTTAAATTGTCTCTTTTGCAGGCTAATTGCTCATCTACATATCTTTAAAACCAAAATAAATATTAAAATAATTTAACAATTACAAACACTATTTTTAAAATGATTAATCACTTATGAACTTTATAATTTCAATACAAAAACTATTCCATAAAAAATGTCTTGTATTTCTTTAACCTAATTAACAATATTAACAAAAAAACCTACCATCAACAGGTTAGGACTCAGTTATAACTTTATCATTAAGCTTAATTTATTT
This sequence comes from Halyomorpha halys, assembly GCF_000696795.3. Taxonomy (NCBI): domain Eukaryota; kingdom Metazoa; phylum Arthropoda; class Insecta; order Hemiptera; family Pentatomidae; genus Halyomorpha; species Halyomorpha halys. The sequence continues at coordinate 150,359 of NW_027105968.1, forward strand.
AAAATTTAATTAATGTTCTTTTTTAATTTGTTGCTTTTAACTTAATATAATTTAAAACATAAATACTGTATTTTTATGATATACATATTTTTGCATACATACACCCCCCCGTATTTCACTATATAACTTACATTTTACTAATAATTACATATTTATTATACTTCTAAATTTTTTTTAATAATATCTTTATTGAAATTTAAAACTGTATATTATATAATACATTTAGTAAATATGATCTTAGTTAAAATGGAGTATTACTGGCGTGTAGCCATTGATAGTACTCTAATGACGTTTTACATTAGTTAGTCTCGTGACCATCTTCTTTTCAGGCGCCTCGGAGGATTGGAAGAGTATGCAAGGTTAGAAACAAGGGGATTTGGGTTGTTAGGAAGTTTATAATGGAACGAGTTATATCTGATTCGGGATAGATCTGTTACATAGGGAACATTAAAGTCTTTAGGTATGATTTTATTTGTAACAAAGTAAGGAGCATTGAGGATTTTACGAAGGTTTTTGGATTGTAAGGAATGAATACGAGAGGAATTCGAAGGTTTATTGGAGCCCCAAAGCTCAACTCCATATGTCCTGATTGGCCTTATTACAGCCTTGTAGATCAATCTTCTGTAATGTGTTGGAAGTTAAGACCGTTTGTCCAGTAAGTGCTGTAATAGTCGAAATGGACGTACAGTTTCTTATCTTTTCAGTCTGGTGTGAGGATTCCAGGTTAGTTGCTTGTCTAAATGTAGTCCAAGGTAGCAGATCTGTTCGACAGGGGTAAGAGCAACATTATTAAATGAAGCGGTAGGGCAGTCGGTAGATTTACGACGAAGGGTAAAGGTGATTTGATGGGATTAGTTGGAACTTATCTTAATCCTCCAATTACGACACCAATCTTCGAGGGCTGTGATATGGGATTGGAGAGTTTGGGATACAATTAATGGGTTATGGGTAACTGCGAGCACACATGTGTCATCGGCATACGTGGTAAGGATAGTGTTAGGGTATCAGCTGTATAGACGGTGTAGAGAATGGGACCGAGGATACCTGAGGAAACATCTTTTTATTTATTTAATTTGATTTACAACTGTACAAGTAATAAATATGTTGTATGTAAACTACTAAAATTTGAATTTGAAATCCATTCTCAACAGTTTATTTGAAAACATCTTTCAATTTCAAATAAATTGATGAGAGAAAAAGTGGATTGTTTGAAGTATGTGTTAATAATAAAATAAACCACTCTCAAACAATCAGTATAATAAGTTATTTATCTAATTAATCGTTTTCTTTATTAATTTTTTATCGTTTTGATTCCTTTCCTTTATTGTTTCAAATTATTTGTTTACAAATCCACCAATTACTTTATCAACCCTCTAATCGGACCATGCCAATTTATTTTGCAGGAGAGGTTTTCTTGTTTAGTATGGTTATGATGATATTGCATGCTGGGATTGGGCACAGAATTTTAGATTTATTTTATTCATGAATAGGGAAGGAAAGAAATCATTTAAACAAATCTATTATTTATTTCAAATAACAAATAAAATGTTTGACAAACGTTTTTACAAGTTGTCAATTATAAAATTAGAGATAAGAAGCCTGTACTGCTACAACTCTTGAAGGGTGAGGAGTTCATTACTTTGTAACAAAGTACTGTTTCTTGATCTACGGTAGTGAAAGGTGGTGATTTATTTGTGATTATTGTAAACATCTTCCTGGTCATTTCTGATACAATCGAGTGGGGAGATTATCCTTTAAGTAAACAATCCATTTAAACAAGAGTGGTAGGGTCCAGGTTTCATTCTATAACTATATCGGCTTTACTAAGGAGGTGATTTGTTCAAGATCATGCTCAATCTCCAGGTTTTCTCAACTTAAGGAAACCCACTTTAAAGGGACTGAGTGTGCCCACAGGGTTGACTTACTGCTAATTAATAGAAGAAAAGATTACCTTTAACAGCCAGATTCGAATCCGGATCAGATAGTAGCACAGCGCCTTACTGTTTGACCTACCTTACTCTCCAAAATTAGGGGAAAAGATATCTAAAAAACGTTTACAGAGAAATAATAAAACACATATAAAACGAGAGCATAATCAATTGGATAATCTATACTTATGATTAAATTAGATATTATAGAACTGCTCGTCGATTCCGACTATTACAACGTTATACTAGACAAACGGTATAAATTGCCAATCCATTACAAAAGACTGATATACATGACTATTATGAGGCCTATCTGGACATAAGGAGTTGAGCTTTGGGGCTCCACTAAACCATCAAATTCCTCCCGAATCCAATCCTTATAGTCCAAAATCCTTAATGCTCCTTACTTTGTCACAAATCAAGTCATCGATCAGGACCTCAATGTCCTACATGTTACCGATTTGGTCAGAACCAGATACCATTCCTTCCATGATTAACTTCTCAACCAACCAAATGCACTTGTTTCTAGCCTGGCTTCTCTTTCATTACCTATTAATCCTCGTAGGCGTCTGAAAAGAAGATGGCCTCGAGATCTTCTCCTCTAGAAATGTTATTGGAGTTCTATCAATGGGTAGATTCTCCACATGTTTGTATCATGTCACTATGTCACCTACAGCAAATTTACTTGTTGTATATATTTGTATACAGTTGTAAATAACAATAATTAAATTTTTAATAGAAAAAAGTTATTATAGAGTAGGAACTTTTGAATCCCTTATCAAAGCATTGAGTTCATCATTTTCTGTGCCTTTAAAGGTACATTTAGGTAGTAAACAGGACTTTTTTTTTGTTTTTTGATGGTTCGTGGTCTGTATAACTTCTTACATGAAACCTCTTTTAAACATTTCGTGGCAACTGGCTGTTATCTTTTGAGGAACGTGTGGATCAAAATACGTCTTCCGTGGCCAGTGACCTAGCAAGCAATCGTACCAGAAAACTTGCCGCATGCCTTACGGAGAATCATTGCAGCACTACCAGAGGTCAGGAAGGATAACCGAGGATAATTCCATAACATCAACTTCTTTAAATTAATTAAATACTCTTTAAAATAACGTTAAAATACGTTTAAAACTAAAAAATAACGTATTATTATTGAAGGATTGGTTTGGAAATGTCGTTTCATCCACTGGGAAATATGGAATTAGTGTTGTGAACTAACGTCTACTATTGTTCTTTAAAACATTAATCGTATTCGGTCCATGTTCCAGTCCTCTCCTAAAGCTTATTCTACATTACACATTAGCTAAAATTTTTTAGTTGTGAATAAAGCTAAGTTATAACATTCATAAAGAAGACTTGTTGGATTGTCCATGTAATATAACTGATGATGGAGGATACAGCTCAAAAATATATATACTATTAGTGATTATTATATATACGAGCTTCATCAGGGTAAAAAAAAAAAAATTGAACATTATAGGATAAAATAAAAAAAAAGGTAAATTAAGGTAATGTTAAAATTATATAAATATAAGTGAAAACAACATCACATACAAATGAAGGAAAAGAGTAAGTAAAATAGTACAAATACAAAATAGATAATGATGTGAATATAAAAAAATCACGCAAACTATTAGGTTATAATGAACAGTAGACGTAATAACACGTAACATAGAAAAGTAGAAATGAGAAAATAAAATTTAACGCATTAAAAACGGAAAATAAATAAGTAATTTAAAATGAAATAAAAGTCGAAAGAGAATATGTAAAATAAAATTGGTTAACGGACATTGGTTTGATATTTTCTTTATCCTTTTTAGAGCCTTTTGTGGTTATCACGCAGGCGGGGTATGTTTTGATCCATTTTATAATAAATATTTGGTTAAACTTTTGTTCAACAATTTATTATTGCATATTATCTACTACTACTACTGTCATGAAAGTGACAGAGTAGGGTAGTGTTCTGTCCACATGCAATAGAAAACCTAGCCTAAACCTGCTGAAAGTCAGATGAAAAAATGACAATTGTAATTTCAGCTTCTCTGCGATCATATTGTTTGTGAACTGTAACTTAATAACATATGATAGCACTGGCACGAAAGCAAATATTGTCATACATTTTGTTTTATTGATATTTACAACTGTATAAAAAATACAACAAGTAAATTTGATCATAATGACATAATGATAATGATATGATACAGCATGTAGAGAAACTAACCAGTAGTAGAACTCGAATGACATTTTACAATATAAGGTCACGAGGCCATCTTCTTTTCAGGCGCCTTGGAGGATAGCCAGGAAAGGAGGAAGAAGCAAGGTTAGAAACTAGTGGGTTTGGGTGGTTAGGGAGTTTATAATGACATAAAATGTAAATCTCCTGCTGCAATGGTTCAAACCCCCACCTAGTAAACTTAATTTAGTGCTGTTTTTTGAACCTTGAATTATTATCTGTTTTTCCTTACCGAATTATTGTATGGTTGATATTATCGTAGCTAGGAAAATTAATTATCCGAACAGATAGGATTAGATAGGAGCTGTTGATGAGCCAAAGTAATGAGAACGAAATCATCTCCAGATGAAATTACTTATCACACCTATCAGATAGCCATCGTGTTCCCACTTCCTTCCCACAGCCTGTTATGAGTTCTTCCTGTTACTTTCTCTTTATATTCCTGAAATGTTACTTTCTTAATACGTAATGACATAAATTTAATGGAATCTTCATTTACGTAAGTATTTATTTATGTATCTATTTTATTTTCATTTAAAGTATTTATTTTATTTTTCCTTCAAGTATCTATATTATTTTTACATGAATTTATTAATTGTTTACTCTTGAAATAAATAAAATAAAATTTTTTTTTGAGGGTCTGTTACTTTTGATAGATTTATTTATTGATAGATATTACAATCTGCCACACAGTTGTGGGCAATAGGTAATATTGATGAATGATCTCATACATACTAAAATAAAAAAAAATAAATAAATAAGTAAAAAAAAAAATAATAATAAATAAAAAAAAATTAAAATTTAAAAAAAAAAAATGAAATAAAATAATATTAAAAAAAACTCTCTTAAAATATATACAAACAAAAGAATAGACAAGTGAACATAATCAGACTATCTGTATGAAAAATAAATAAATAAAATAACATAATAGTAAAATAATATATACAATATTTACAGAATCGACCTGAGGATCCCTGAGCCCACTCTATCCCCCACCTGTGAGGGGTAGAGCAGAGCTCAAGAGATCCCAGCGCATCCCTCTCGCCGCATCACTGGTAATGAGGCAGTGGAGGCTGAGCAAGTGCGCTAAAGCCGCAAACACTCAACTTGAGTGGAGAATCAAAATAAAATTAACTGTCTCTAGTTAGTAGTATTAAAAATGTACAGAGACTAATTCCCTCTAATGCAGTGTAATGTTCGCCAAAAATTTAAATTTATTTCTGCTGATTTCCAATATCTCCAATGCCTGCCAAATCTTTACATCGGTGGCGTAAACCCGTCTTCCAATACCCAAAGAGTGGAGATCCATCTTGTCAATATAAACGCTCAAACAGGATATGTATTATGTTGGTTACAATGACTTCTAGGAGTTTCAATTTTCATCTTCAAACCGTTTATACGCATTAGTGAAACAACTAATAGAATTATAATTTTTCATCCCTTTCTAAATAAAAAATAGGCAATGGTGATCTTAGTTATGGAGATCTGTTTTTCTCAAATTTTTTTTTTGCCATATTTAATATAAAATTCCAATAAATAGCGATTTTTCAAAATGAACATTCCAATAATTGTTTGTAATATGCTTCAACATCATCATTTCATTATATAAGAAGATGAAGTAGGTTCATATTTAATTATCACTGTTACAGCTTTGGTCCTCAGTGGAATTGAAACTCTACACACGGATCCTCATTCATTCATTACTTTCTATTCTATTGCATTGTCTACTCTCCTGCATGCCGCGCCAATCCAACATTAGTGGATGTACATAACATGTTATATTGTTACTTCCATCAATTATCTGAAAAATTGGCCATGTTAATTCAATTTTATATTCACTCATTACTTTTTAGAAAAGCAAATATATTTTGTAATCTTAAATGAATCTGAACAGAGCAGAGAAAGAAGCACCGATTTCTCGAGAACAGATTAATGGATTTTCATACTAGCTATACCAAATTATTGGAAATATGATTTACAACAACATATTATCTCTTGAAATTTGCGATTTAATGAACTGTTTTACAGATAATCACATTAGTATGCAAAATAACTTCAATTGTTTTTTTTCCAGTTATTATTAACTGGTTAATTTTTAACTATCTATGCATCCTTGTTATTCTTGTAGTACAAGAGTCCAAGAGGAGAAAAAAGGCAGTTATCTCACCCAATTTTTGATTATTTTAATGAAAAATATGTATAATTACCAGTCTGATAAGTCTTCCAGGTTTAGGTAGGGGGAATAAAAAATGGCGGCTGTTTCAAAACGAAAAAATATTAATTTTCAATTCGGAGATCTATATCTTAAAAAGTAGCAACAACACAAGAAAACCTAAGAGTACGTTATTTAAAGAAAAGTAAAGTTGCTAAAATATGAGCCCTGATAAAATTATTTACGTTCAATAGTTCTCGAGATATAGCTTTTTAAAAAGCAAGATTTCATAAAGATGTTATACAGAATATACTGAAAAACAAGTAGTTAGTGAATTTATTTTGAGAAATCTATATCTCAAAAACGATTCGACGTACAGATGTCCATTAGCACTCAAATTATAGCTAATTTGATGGGCTACAAAGTAGTTTAAGAAGTTTATCTTCGCAGGAGTATTAATTTTCATGATATTTGCTAAAATAAATTGATGTATAGTTGTTCGAACAAATTTTCATGTGCCAAATTTATATTTATATGTGAATATCTTAAAAACTATTACCCCCACGAAGATACTTGTCAGAAACTACTTAATAGTAAGTTAAATTTCTTTATTTTGAGTTCTGACAGACATATGTACGTTTAATGGTTCTAAACATATATTTTTTCAAAAATCAAAAATTTTCTTGTATTTTTTGTAGTTTTAAAGACGTAGAGCTCTGAATGGAAAATTATTTTTTTTTTTTAACGTTTTGAAACAGCCGCCATTTTTTATTCCCCCTACCTATACTTGACAGACTCAGAAATTCTGATTATTAATTATACATAGTTTTCATTAAAGTAATAAAAAATTGGGGTGAATAACTGCCTTTTTTTTCTTCCCGGCTTTTGTAGTATTATGTGATATGAATGAATCGGCCTTACAAGGTATCACGGTTTAAGTGACTATATGTAAATAATTCTATTATTTCGTTTTATATTCTTTTTTTACTAACCAGTCATCAATGAGAACTTTCGTATTACGGGCAAAATCATTGTCTGTTTCACTGATGTTTCACAATTGTAATAAATTTGCAATTATTGTTTTGAAATTCATTCGTTAAAAATGCGGTAGAAAAACAAAATCCTAAAATTAAAATTGTGTTGTAGTAATTATAAGAAATCACCGTGTTCCCAAATTAATGTTGGGATATTCGTATAATATTGAAACGATATTTCATTAATATTTAGCACGATATTTCAATTAATAAGTAATATTTTCTATATTTTAACCATCTTAAATTACGTTTAAATTGCAATTTCGTGCATAATAAAACTAATATAATAGAATGTTCTTTTCATGTTTATAATTTCTGTCGAAGTCTGTCTGAATTTAAAGCTAGAGTACAAAAGAAGCATGTCTTACATCTCCACTCTCCTTCCAATATTTTTAAAAAATACATATTTTTCCCAATTTTTTGAATAAGTTTACAATTAATCTATTAGAAAAAATATATTTTAAATATATGGTTATCGCAACTATGACTATCTCCCTATGATGTGAGTACATGTATGTTGTTTTATCGGTATCCTGATAGTATATATTATATTTTAGTTGGTTCCTTCAACCGTTTCTTTTATTAACATTAGTGAGATCAAGTGAAAACATCTTTTCTTTAAGACTAACCTTAGACAACAATCTATGAATTTTTCCTCAGGGCAATTACTTGACCAAGTGACACAGATTTTCCACTCAGATGGGTGAAAACACCTCGAAACACGTAACAGCGGATCCCAATAGTGGTTGGGCTCACCTGCTTTCTCTATAGGGCGGTTCCAACAAAGGCGATCTTCTGGAGTACACCACAAACACCTCCCTACAACACCACAACTATATCTAGATGACTTAGATTGTATTTCACACACCAAGAATAAAAATGTTTTTATAATAATAATAATATTAAAGGCATGGTGAACCCGAAGGCCAATACCACCAATAGTTCTCATCCGTCTGTAACGTCCCTCCAAACCATATATATATTTTATTTTATACCAGATCGGCCTAAAAAGACACCCCTAACTATATGTAATGTTATTATTAAAAGAAAAAATAATAATACACATAGATAAGAATAATGCTTCTTAATAAAAAAGGAAAGTAAAATTAATAACATAAAATAATGATATTGGTACACTTAAATAAAACAAACAATTGCCCTCAAAAAGAAGCAAGTTAGTTTGAAAAAAGAGACTCCGTAGATTCCTACCTTCTACATACTTTCTCATCATCTGTTCCTTTCTCATCGATAGATTATTCCAAGTAAACCACAATGGTTCCTATTCATCCCTCTATTCTCAGTCCACTGGTATTCCTCAAGGTAGTATCCTCGGTCCCATCCTGTACACCGTCTATACAGCTGACATCCAACGAATCCGAACACTATCCTCACCATGTATGCTGATGACACATGTGTGCTTGCTTTTAATAATAATTCTTTGATTGCATCCCAAACTCTTCAATCCAATATAACAGTCCCCGAAGAATGGTGTCGTAATTGGAGGATTAAAATAAATCCCATCAAATCATCTTTACCCTTCGTCGTAAACCTACCGACTGCCCTACAGTCTCCTTTAATAACTTTGATCTTATCCCAGTCGAACAGATCCATTACCTTGGACTACATTTGGACAAACGATTAACCTGGGATCCTCACACAAGACTGAAAAGACAGGAAACCGCACGTCGACTATGTACAGCACTTACTGGATAAAGACTGATATAAGGCAATTTGTACATACGGAGTTGAGCTTTGGGGCTCCACTAATCCTTCTAATTCCTCTCGTATCCAATCATTGGAATCCAAAATCCTTCGTAAAATCCTCAATGCTCCTTACTTTGTCACAAATGAAATCATACATAAACACCTTAATGTTCCATATGTAACCGATCTAGCCCGAACCAGATATCACTCCTTCCATTACAAACTCCCTAACCACCCAAACCCTCTAGTTTCTAACCTTGCTTCCTCTTCTATTCCTGATAAACCTCCGAGACGCCTGAAAAGAAAATGGCCACGAGACCTGCTAATGTAAAACCTCATTAGAGTGCTATCAGTGGGTAGTTTCTTTGCACGCCTATAACACTTCATTTGAACTGAGATCAAATTTACTAAATGTAATATAATGTTTTTTTAAAATTTATTTATTGTAAATAGCAATAAATAAATAAAAAATATATCAATATTAGAGTTGTGGTTCTCAAAGTGGGTGCCACGAATTGT
>NW_027105968.1:160168-171725 GCF_000696795.3 Halyomorpha halys
TAAAAAAACAATACTTTTTTTTATTACAATTCTAGGTATTGTATGTTTCTACTTTATCCACTAATAAATAATAATAATTATAAAAATCTTTCTTTATAAAACAAGAACTAACCTTTAAAGTTTGTGTTCCCCTTTCTCAAAATTTCTGTTTTCATTTGTTTCTTATATCTGTATTTTTTTTTTATCCTCTCAATATGCCTTTTTTCATTTAACCAAAAATTTATTTTTCGTCTTCTTTTTATTACTTTAAGTAGTGTCATATTTATCTTCTTTTTTTTTTCAAAATATTAGTCTGTAGTATAATAATTGCATTGGTTAGGGCAATTCATTTTTTTCCTAGTTAATACTTTGCCTAATAGTTAATACCCCACTTTGCAGGGCTTCATCAGGGCTGTTCAAAACGAAAGGTCGGACATTAACATAGTTTTAAACTATTTGTTATTTTTTTTTTTTTTTACCGCATCCATGACCATCTTCAAATATATAAATACATTTTGTGTACATTATGAATACATTTTTACTTTATTACATACCTATTATCTTAGCACAGTATCAATTGACAGTTACATATTCTATATAAATTTAGATACAGTTCCATCAGTATCCGTATAAAAACAGTCTCAAACGATATCAGATCTTGAAAAGGCCCCTAGTAACATTCTCTTACTAGTTTAGTAACTAACTTTCCTGAGACCTTGTCTCAGTCACTACAATGGTGATCATTAATATCTAATTTTAATAAATAAATGATTCAATCGTTATAAAAATATTAATCTATCCAACCGACTTCAAATATTCAACTAATAAATCTACAGTTTGGATCGATCTGTGAAAATCGACTCGGAAGGAGATTATACACAGATATAAGTATCGATGTTTTTGTTGTTATCCAATCCGATATAAATTACACCGCCTATCATTTCGTCATATAACATCCTTTTGAACTGGCGCTAGGGAAAACATTTGAAGAGTGGTAGTGTAGAAAATGGAGAGAGAAAAAACTTAAACTCATCATCCATGGTTCGTTTATCTGGGAGATTTTTTTTTTATATATTATCATTATTTTATATGTGATTTCTATATTATTTTTTAAGTAATTTGTAAAATATACTTTAAATAATACTTAACCGACCGATGGTTCTGTAATGTAAATACTATGGATTTTTATGGATCCATTCTATGGTGCTAACTGAATTAAAAATAAAACATAATTTATTCAAATTCTTGAGACTGGCATTTATCTATTAAATAAATCAAATGGTATCCTTCCTTATTAAGTCTCAACATTCTTTATTATATCAATAGTCCACGTTTCGGCCAATTCGGTCATCCTCAAGGACAATCTTAAATAAAATTCTCACCTCACATCAAAATTAAAAAAAATAAAAGTTTTACAGGTTATTTTGCCCAGGTCAAAATCACCCAATTCTTTTAGAACTTCATTAATTTTTAAAACTTTAATTTTAGATTAAATATACATTATCCACAATTAGATAAACAAACTATTTATATTTTGGTTGTGATATAAGTGTATTTTTAATCTAAAATTAAAGTTTTAAAAATTAATGAAGTTCTAAAAAAGACACAAGCTTAGGTAAGCTTATTAAAAATTAATTTGATTTTCTATTATTTGACTTTTTTATATGGTGATTTTGACTTGAATTTGATGACCTGGGCAAAATAGCTTGTAAAACATTTATTTAAATTTTGATGTGAGGTGTGAATTTATATTTAGGGTATGGTATATTATTAATAATAATGTTGTTTTTAAAATTGCTTCAAATGAATACATAATAAGCTGTTAAATGTTAGATTGTTCTTGAGGATGGCCAAATTGGCCGAAACGTTGGACTATTGATATAATAAAGAATTATGAGACTTACTAAGGATACGAATTAATTTATTTAATAAATTTTATTTTATATTCTATTCGAGTACATATTTATGAATGTAATTATATATTTGTTTAGGTACTGAGATGGAAAAAACAAAATGATATCCACTGTCACATATATAAGCATTATTAGTTATTAAAACTCAACAATAACTATTTCTAAAAGTTTATTTTAGAATTTATTTACAACTATTTTATTAAAGTTTAAGAAAAATTTATAAAAAAAAAAAAAGGTTACGATTTCTAGCCTCAGAAAACGAAAGACATATAGTTTTTAAAACCAGAAAAATAATAAGGAATAAAAATAAAGATGATAGTTTTATTTATTTTTGGTTTTCTTTTTATTATTGTTTTTCTTTTTTTCTCCTTTCCAAAATTTGTCTTTATATTAAAAAAAATTTACACTACACCGACGTTTTAGAGTTCTCCTCCTTCTGCAGAGTACCTTTACAAATTTCAAAAAACAATAGAACAGTAATATAATAATAAGACTTATTTAGCAAATACTATTTAAAAATAAGTCTGAAATTTATATAAATTACCCTGTTATAACAATAATATTTTTGCTCTTCCTTTCTATCTATGACTGAAATCCATAAATTTTTCTTCGCCAAATTAAAAAAATAAATGAAATATTTCGAGAAACTATAGAAGATGAAGATGAGGGGCATCTCTGAGATGACACAAGGATATGAACAGATGAAAGATGAAAATTAACTAAAATAAAAATTATAATAATAAGAGGTAGGGAAGGGAAAAGGGGATATAAAGAGAGATTAATAGTTGATGTTAACGGGACCATCCCTGCCCTGCCACCTCGCAGGAAGGAGGAATCTGTATGTAACCCGTATTATGGGGATGCCAACAAGTGGTGATGTTTATTTGGTAGGGTATATAGGGTGTTTCAGGGTTAATTGATCAAAATGAAAAGATGAATTAAGGACCTCAAAATATTTTCTCTGAAGGTATGTCCATAAACGCTTTGTTTAGGAGATATTCACACCTAAATATTTTCATGGTTATGAATTATTTAGGTTATATTAAATAAATAAAACTTATTTGTTTCAACTACTTTGTTTATTAAACGTAAACATTAAATTCATATTTAATGTTATTCAAAGTCCTTGAGCTTTAGACAGGCTCGGCATTTTTCTTCAACAGCAGCAGTGGCAGAACGGTACTGGATATTTGTTATTTTTTCACAAGATTCAATTACCCTTCTTCGTAAGGAATTAAGATCATTGACTGGTCTTGCATAGACTTTTTGTTTAATGCCACCTTATAGAAAAAAATCCAGTGGTATCAGGTCTGGAGAGCGTGCATGCCAAGCCACTGGTTCTGCACAGCCAATCCATTGACTGGGATAATTAACATTTAGCCATTGCCGTGGAAGTCTTCCGTAATGTGCAGTACAACCATATAATTGAAGCCACATGTTCCTTCTCAGTTGTAGTGGAATATGTTCAACTAAATTTTAGTAATTAATCATTTTTAAGAAATTCGAGAAATGTGCTCGCATTGAGTCAAGGTAGCAAGAAATACGGGCCTATTAAAATATTGTCCATTTTCCCCCAACTACACATTGCACTGAAACTGGTACTGAAAATAATGCTCACCAATTGCATGGGGATTTTTCTACGACCAGATGTGATTATTTTTCTGATTGAAGATAACTCTTCTTGTGAAGGTAGTTTTACCTATTCAAAGAATGTTTCCTGAAAATTGTGGACTATGCTCAACTTGATTTAAGTACTAATCTGAAAAATTTCTTCTTTGCCGAAAATTTTACGGTTGTAAATTTGCGTGCCATCTGCAATGAGAGTTCTCCATACTGTAGTTGGGGTAATATTTAATTCTTCTCCATCTCTTCATATTCTGCCAGATGGATTATCATCAAAATATGGTAATATGGTCGCACTCCTTTCTTCATTTCGTAAAGGGGCAAAAAGCACCTGGTATTATAGCAAATGTACCAGTTTCTCTAAGACGTTGAAACATGGAGCTAAAGATAGACTTGTTTGAATAATAAAGATCTTCTATTCGGAAATCTACTGGCATATTCAGGACGGGCAGCATTATCATTACCATTGCAAAACCGTATACAAACACCATATCGACATATTCACCATTAGTATAAATTGAAGACATAATGATGAGTACTCTGCAAAAGCCTCTTACAAACTGATAAGTGTTATTGACAGTTCCCAATACTAATTCCAAATAGTATTAATTCTTATGTTGACAATAATCTTTATACAATCAGGGATAAAAGGCCACATTAGTATTCTATCTAGTCCATCTCCTAAACAAAGCGTTTACGGACATACCTTCACTTTGAACAATATCTAATATGAATCTTAATGTTCACATTTAATTAATAAAGTAGTTACAACAAATAAATAGGTTTTATTTATTTCATATAAAGTAATTAATTCATATCATATGAGTGATATCAATATAATTATTGAGACCTAACTCTATTCCATGGATAAAGTAATGTATTCTATGGCATACTAGAGTGGAAGTCTCAAGCAAACTCCGGACACTTGCGGCAGTAATGTCTTTTCCGAAGTCATGGTGAGAGGCATCAGACATAACTGTACCATGCAAGTGTTATGTTTTTACAAGGAAATGTTGCATAATACCTTTGTCAGCCGTTGACAAGAATGCAAATGCCCCATCGGTACAACTTCTTACTATCAATTTCAACCAAGTATATCTAATAAGTATTTCGACATAAAACAAATATTTCCATCGTTTATATGACGTAACAGGTGGCATTGATATTCACTGTCTATTTATCAGAGTTATATAATTGATAGCCGAAAAAATTTATCACCAGACGTGAAATTCCAGTATTGTTTGGAAATTGTAATTTAGAAGATATGGAGATGTTTTGTTTTCACTAGTCGTGCTGTTAAACGTATTTAGTTACAGTATGATCAATCTATTATGTTTACAGATCAATCTATAATTAGATATAATATTAATACATGCTTATTTTACATTATATTTGTAATATTTCCCTATTATTAATATTTATAAAAGATAAAATCTTTTGATCATATCCTTATTTATAATTAAAAAAATAAATTAATATCAATACCACTGAAATCCATGTTTAAGAGTGTAGTACTTTGTAAGGAAATACTGTTATGAGACCAACGGTTGTGCAAGGAGGTGATTTTATTAGAATCACGCTCGACCGCCAGATTTTTATCCAATTAAGGGTAGCCAATTTTACGAGGCTGGGTGGACTCCTGAGTTGACTCACGGCTAAGGCGTAACAGAAAACAATTTCCTGCCCGGGCGAATTCGAACCCGGGTCCTTGGAGTTAATAGCATCGCACCTTTCCACAGTGCCACCGCGCTCCCATAAGTTAAAATAATATTTCAATTTTGAGCTTATTACAAAATTACACAATACTATGTTTCAAAAATAATGCTCTATTAACTGACTAAAACTATCATTATTGTAAAACTAATGAATAAAACTTGAAAATATTTATGAAGGTGATTTAAAAAAAACATGAAAAGTTTCTAGATAAAATACTACATAACATAAAATAAATAAATAAAAGCATTATTGAAACCTTTTGGTGTGTTAATTTAAGTATATAAATATCTATATATGATACGGAACGCCACCTTACGGGCTAATCGATAGAAGCGCCATGAAGACTTACAAGACCCGTACGGAAGGGAAAAGACCCAGAGGAGTGTCTTGCATTTCCTGAGAGGACAGTGTAAGAGAGGCATTTAGGAAGCGTGGAATGAACTGAAGTAATAGAAGAGAGAGCGGTAGAAGAGGGAATGAATATCATGAAATATCCCTGTATATAATGGAATATAATGTTCTTGTTTTTGGTAAGATAAATAGTATATAATTAAAACTGATAGTTTTTTAAACACTATTATATTTTTTATTAATTTATAATTAAATTTATTATAGAATAAATAAACTGGAATAAAAATGAAAGTATAATGGAAATATTGGCAACCTGGAATAGTTAGGTAGCTTACTGAATGTATTGTTGATGAAATGATTAATTTAAATAGATATTGTAAATTACTAAATGTAATAATTTTAACAGTGAGAATAATAGTATTTTAGACATTATAATGAAGATGCATTTATTAAGTGCATAATATTTTCATAATTTAAGAAGTTTTAAAGAAAATTAACTAATGATAAATAACTGACAAAGGGCAAAGTGCCTGCAGTTATGTTGATGACCACTGTTTGGCTGTGATAGTGTAATAAGTTAGGGAAATGTAATTTTTACAAGGCTAATTTATGATGAATGGAATGTATTTAATGAGGAGAAGATGGTTGGGGGTGCGGTCAATGAAAAACACAAATAAGTACGATTAACTTATTTTAATGTGCCAACGTTTCGGCTAGAGTTTCTAGCCTTCTTCAGGGCTAAAAACAGAACAAGATAACAACCACAGTAAGTATAGAAAAATAAAAAATAAAAAGGAAGTACAAACAGAATAATTTTACACATAAAATGAATAATTTTACAAAATAGAATTAATTAAAGAAGTGATGAGAGGAGCGGGAAATAAAATGTATATATAGGTAATTGAAAAAGTGGGTAAAATAACATAATTAAGGAAATGAAATAAAAATAAAGTTATATAATGCAAAGAAGTATGAACATATTAGTTATTATTAATTTAAAATTTAAATATGGAAAGAAAATGAAAATTGAGAGGAAGAAAATATATGTAACAATAATAGATGATAAAGAGGCAAATTATAAGTATAGTATACAAAACTTATAACGCGGGTAAGGAAAGTGGATAAAAGAAGGGGAAAGAAAACGAAAAAAGAATAAAAACGAATCTGTTCGCTGGAAGATCAAACGCCTAATGGGTACTGACATATCATTCATCATCCACGGTCAACTATCTCTCATAATTAGGAATATATTTAAGTTTTTCATATTGATAGATCCTTGAAAATGGCCGGAATGGCTGAAACGTAGGCGTGTTAAGATACTAAAAATGTGTGAGACCTTACGGTTATTTTTTTTTATAACTACTAAATAAATATCTATACTCAGAAACATGTTTTTTATTTATCATATTTATATTCTTTTGGTATAATTCTGGTTCTGAACTTATTGTAATGTTTCCGAATATTATTAGTATATTCTTTGGTAAATTTTATTTTATTGTTATTATTTTTCACTATAGCTATATATATATTTACTATAAATTTATATATATTTCATATAATAATTAGTATTTACTTCGTTCCAATTCAGAATTTTTAGTTGCTATATATATATTCGTAAGTGTATATGAGTTTATGCCTGTATATATAACCTTGTAGATCTTTAGAAGCCCAAACCAGCCTTCTCCACGCCTGTCTATCTTGGGCTACTGCTTTCTACTTTGCTGGATGCAGGTTTTTCACAACTTTTGATTCTGTCTATCCATCTGGGTGTTGGACATGTGGCCTCATTTCAATATAGTAGCCCTTCGTCGTAAACCTTCGTCTTGCCCTACATTATCTTTAAATAATACTCCACTTATTCCTGGACAAACGACTGACATGGAATCCTCATACAAGACTGATAAGACAGGAAACTGCTCGTCGATTCCGACTATTACAACATTTACTAGACAAACGGTCCAAACTTCCAATCCATTACAAAAGACTGATCTACATGACTAATATAAGGCCTATTTGGACATACGGAGTTGAGCTTTGGGGCTCCACTAAACCATCTAATTCCTCTTGAATCCAATCCTTACAGTCCAAAATCCTTAATGCTCTTTACTTTGTTACAAATCAAGTGATCCATCAGAATGTCCCATATGTTGGCCAGTACCAGATACCATTTCTTTCATGATAAACTTTCCAACCGCCCAAACCAACTCGTTTCTAACCTGGCTTCTCCTTCACTACCTAATAATCCTCCTAGGCGTCTGAAAAGAAGATGACCTCGAAATCTTCTCCTTTAGAAATGTTTTTGGAGTTCTATCAATGTGTATATTTTCCACATATTTTTATCATGTTATAATATCACTTAAGAGCAAATTTATTTGTAATTTTTTTTTTACTTGTAAATTACTTGTGAGGTGTATATATGTATATAGTTGTAAATATCAATAAATAAATTATTAAAAATATATATATATATAGTAGCATATATTGCTGTGTATAGGCGTCCTAATGGATTGGTTGATCTATATTCATATGGATTCTTAGGAGAAGAAGAAAATAAACGATCCAAAGCAGAATATACAATAAACAATAGATTAAAATTATTCTGAATGTATCTTTAATTTATCTATCTTTATTATTCATCTATTTAGCTCTATCTTGGGTTAAGTTACGTTTTAACTTGATTTTTTATTGTTTTTGCAATTTCAAAAAAGACCTATCTAAACTTGTAACATCCTGATTAAAAATACAAAGTAATCTATCGATTTATGTCGAAATTATAAATAAGCTTATATCTGCAGTCATTTTAAATTAAATTTCTCAAAATTTTAAATAATGTTCTGTAAGGAAGCGGGTTTTTATAATGAATCAAAGGCATTTATCATATATTTTTTTATTTTACAGAAAAAAATATAGATAAATTTAAAACTTTATTTTATCCCTTATGCAGTAAGGGACTACGTAGACTATATTACAAAGAAAAAAGTAAAATAAAAAACAACAGAACTTAATTACCTTTAATTAGTTATGATAACAAAATTGCGAAAATTCATTCATATCAATTTTTGGATAAAGTAGAAAATAAACAAAAGTAGAATATAGAATAATGCTTGAAGTACCACCCAATGGGTGGTTCCTACACAAGGTTTTCAAGTGTAAATGTAAGTATTCTACATATTTAATTATTGTATTTATTATTTTGTACATTTGTAAATTACAAAAAATAAATAAAAATAAAAAAAAACTTGATTTTATATTCTTATTGCAATTCCAAAAAGACTTATCTGAACTTGTGACATTCCTGATTGAAAATACAAATTAATCGATTTATATCGAAATTATAAATAAGCTGCTATCTTATATCTGCAGTCATTTTAAATTAAATTTCACAAAATTTTAAATAATTTTCTGTAAGGCAGCTGGTTTTTATAATAAATCAAAGCAATTTATCATAAATAATTTTTTATTTAACAGGAAAACAAAATATATAAATTAAAAATTTTATTTTGTCCCTTATACAGTCTATCCAGATTATGAAAAAAATATCGAGCAATTTTATTTTCAATTTAAAGACCTCAAAAATGAATTTTTCTTTACCCCTGGAACAGCCGCCATGTTTTATTTTCCTTTATAGTACAAGAGCTAGGAAGAAAAAAAGGCAGTTATCCCCCCCCCCCCAATTTTTGATTAATTTAATGAAAACTACTAATTACTAGTCAAAATTGATGAGTCTGCCAAGTATAGGTAGGGGGAATAAAAAATGGCGGCTATTTCAAAACCTTAAAAAAACATTAATTTTTCATTCGGAGCTCTATATCTTAAAAACTACCAACAACAGAAAATCTAAGAGAACATAATCTAAAAAAGAGTAAATTTACTGAAATATTAGCCCTAAAAGAGCTATTTACGTCCAATAGTTCTCGAGATATAGCTTTTTAAAAAGCAATATTTCTTAAAAATCTACTGAAAGATTAGTGATTAGTTAATTTATTTTGAGAAATCTAATTCTCAGGAACTATGTGACGAACAGATGTCTATTAGCACTCAAATTGAAGCTAGTTGAATGGACTATAAAGAAGTTTATGACCTTTACCTTCGTAGGAATAGTAGTTTTTATAATATTTGCTAAAATAAATTGATTTATAGTTTATTATATTATACAGTTTATATTATTACAAAATAGTTAATAATGTTTATCTTTGTAGGAAAAGTAGTTTTTAATATATTTGACAAAATAAACACAAAATTAATTTCTAGTTGTTCGTATAAAATGTTGGGTTTTTGAAAAAATATATCTCTAGATCCATAAGATGCACATATGTCCACCAACCCTCAAAATAAAGGAAATTTAACTTACTATAAAGTAGTTTATGACACTTATCTTCGTGGGGGTAATAGTGTTTATTATATTCACATATGACTATGAATTTGGCAAATGAAAATTTGTCCGAACAACTATAAATCAATTTATTTTAAAAAATTTCTATAAAAAAAAAATACTACTCCTACGAAGATAAACATCTTGAACTACTTTATAGCTCATTAAACTAGCTTTAATTTGAGTGCTAATAGACATCTGTACGTCAAATGGTTTTAGAGATATAAATTTTTCTAAATAAATTCACTAACCACTGATCTTTCAGTACCCGTACAACATTTTTCTGAAATGTTGCTTTTTAAAAAGCTATATCTCGAGAACTATTTAACGTAAATAATTCTATTAGAGCTCATATTTCAGCAAATTTACTCTTCTTTAAATGACGATCTCTTAGGTTTTCTTGTGCGCTTTGAAACAGCGCCATTTTTTATTTCTCCTACCTATACTTGGCAGACTCATCAATTTTTACTAGTAATTATACCTATTTTTCATTGAAGTAATGAAAAAGTGGGGTGAGATCACTGCATTTTTTCTCCTCTTGGGCTCTTGTACTATTATCATGGTTGGCTGAGCCATCAGTTTTGACACTTTACTATATATTGTTTTCATTAAAGTAATCAAAAATTAGGCTGAAATAACTTATTTTGTTATTTATCTCCTCTTGGGCTCCTGGACAAGTATGAACCTTACCTAATGTTCAGTGAACCTCCCCACAATTTCAGTGTTTTTCCTACAGAATATGACAGAAACTTTCACCAAAGATTAACTAACATCAACCCACAGATGGAATCATTAAAATGTCCAAGAAACAACTAAATCAATGTCTAGCACTCCTTCGAGGCGGATGCTACCTTAACCTCGCTCATTAAAAAGAAATTTGTGAATTGCAAAATATAATTAGTTTTAATTATATGATGGTGTTAATAAATACTTTATTTTCTTGATTTCGTTGCCACATCAACCATTAAACAGTTCCTCCATTATGGCCTCATTAATATCTAAATTAGTGCGAATCCACTTACTGTGGCGAATAACGGAGTGGGTTTCACTTCTAGAGGAGCCGCAGCGAGAACTTTCTTGAATGTTATTCGGCTGCCGTTGCAATGCAGTTCTACTCGATTGGGCTCCGGGACCCAACGACCTTGCGTACATCTCTGAATATTACCTCCTGGCGACTCATCGCTACAATGATGGGCTGAGTTTGCAAAATTAGTTATTAATATAAGAGAGGTTTTACTGAGTCAGCGCGTAAAGATATTTTAGATATATATGAGGAAGTAATAATTTTAAATTATTGAAAAAGTAACATATTAATAAAAAAAATCTCACTAAGTCCACAATTTTTAATAGAAAGTTATAAAATAAAAACTTTTTGTGTATATGTTAATACTTGAATATTTTTATAGTAGATGCTTTACTTCAATAGTGGCGTATCTGTTAAAACATTAGGCTTATTCTAAGATACTTTTTAAGACTAGGGTTACTTTCTCTAAGAAAAATAAATTTTGCTCCAATATATATGAACAAAATTTTAATTTATTTACTTCTAGCAGTAATAAGTGTTTTATAAATAAAGTTTTAGTAAAATAATAAATTATTTATT
>NW_027105968.1:171906-173393 GCF_000696795.3 Halyomorpha halys
TACTATTTAATTCCTTTCTGAAGGCTTTTGTGTTTACCTATTTACCAACTATAAATCCTTATATTTATAAAGCATTGATACCATTAAAATATATATAATATAATAAGCAGTGGTATTGCGTAATATAAGCTATATTAAGGAACAATGTATTTATTTACATTTGATTGCGATAAAATAATTTTTTTTTTAATAATTTATTTATTGATATTATACCCATTGATTGAACTCCAAAAACATTTCTAAAGGAGAAGATCTCCAGGCCATCTTCTTTTTAGACGTCTAGGAGGATTATTAGGTAGTGAAGGAGAAGCCAGGTTAGAAACGAGTTGGTTTGGGTGGTTGGAAAGTTTATTATGGAAGGATTGGTATTTTAATTTAAGGATTGGAATCGACGAGCAGTTTCCTGTCTTTTCAGTCTTGTATGAGGATTCCATGTCAGTCCTAAGTAACTATTCTATGTAAGTATTCCATGTCCAGATTTAGTCCTAAGTAACGGATCTGTTCAACAGGAATAAGTGGGGTATTATTAAAAGATACTGTAGGGCAAGACGAAGGTTTACGGCGAAGGGTAAATGTGATTTTTGTGGGATTTATTTTAATCCTCCAGTTTTGGCACCATTCTTCGAGGGTGGTGATGTGGGATTGGAGGGATTGGAATAAAATGGAAGGATCATTATTCATTGACAATAGGCATGTGTCATCGGCATACGTAGTGAGAATAGTGTTAGGATGGGTTGGGATGATAGCTGTAAAAACTCGATAAAATAAAATAAATTTATAAAATGATTGAATGATCCAGATAAATGGTTAGTTATAAAATATTGTTACGTTATAAATTATCACCTAATACACCTATGAATGACTGAAAGAGCCGTAGCGTTGCAGGTCTGGTTAGCCCTCCTCACCTAAGTCCATGTTCTTCCGTGCTTCTCCCTTCTGTTTTCTGTGTCTTTTGTCCTGTGTTGGTACATGTATTTGTATGAACCTATTGAACCTGCCTATCGACAAAGCCAGCAGGCGATATCTGTTTTAATAGATTTACTGGGAAAGGTCCCTTCAGCATGTATCCATTAATAATTAAGTTATAATAATTAAGTCCAATAATTAAGTTTTTATTCAGAGCTCTATATCTTTAAAACTACCAACAACAACAGAAAATCTAATTTAAAAAGCAACATTTCATAAAAATGTATGGAACGTACTAAAAGATCAGTAGTTAGTGAATTTATTTTGAAAAATCTATATCTCAAAAATAATTTGACGTACAGATGTCTATTATCACTAAAATTAAAGCTAGTTTAATGAGCTATAAAGTAGCTTATAATGTTTATTATCGTAGGAGTAGTAATTTTCATGAAATTTGCTAAAATAAATTAATTTATAGTTGCTCGGGCAATAAGACAATTATTTCAGAAACCATAGGACGTACAGATCTCTTCCAAATATCCACGTTTCTATTCCTATCCATGTCCTGGTTTATATTATAT
>NW_027105968.1:173463-198762 GCF_000696795.3 Halyomorpha halys
AATTCACATCTGTGTTTATGAATTTATTATTATGAATAATTATGCAGTTGTGTAAAGGCAAGCCTTACATAAATGCGTTATGTTTAAATAATTGCTAATTAAATTTAAACTATAAAATATTCACTTCTATAAAATACACCTTGACTTAATATGATATTTAGGATTATTAATATAGATTTTTTTTTTAATGGAATACTCTCATCAAAAGAAGAACTTTAATTTTTAAACTGAGCTGTTGGTAGTTCAGAAAGTAATCAAAGTAAGAAAGATGTTGTATAACAGCATCATAACAAGTTACGCAAATATTTATAGAAAGGTATAAATCTTTTTATTAAATTAAACATAATTATCATTAGGTATAAATTTGACCTACTGTATAAACACTCGATGTATCCATATTTTTTATATACCCATTGCAGATTACTGCTGTACTAGATGAGTGGAAATTCAAATAGAATATTAGTTTTAAGAGGTTACGATTACATAAAAAATATGTTTTACATTTAAATATTCATTCTATACCTAATTACTCAAAGAAACAAAAGAATCTCAAACGTAGAAATTCATGCCAGGTTATGAATTACCATTAAAAATATGACTCTGTAATTCAATCCCATTGGCTGTGATCGTCAATTTAAGTAAGAAGTCTAGTGTCGGAGGACATGCACTGTGATATAGAGCATTAAATTAAAGTTATTAATATAAAAATGTTAACATATAATATGCTTCTATAGGTAATTTGATATTGGGCCGTCAGTAACTGAGGAAGTTGAGGCGAAGCTCTTTGCAATCTCAAAACTAAAGTGGCACCGATTCAAAGGCGGATATATTCCTCTCCCCTCCCCCCACCATGGTTAGAATAGGGTGATGTCCTGTACTTTCTAAAAATATATTTAAGCCCTTTTAGGCTATTTTAATGTCGATAAGGCCTAGCTGACATAAAAATTACATCCCAGGTTAAAAAATTACATTTTTTTCGATTCGCCCAACAAACCTTGTAGACAGACAACAAGTTAAGAATGGTCCAACAGATAGTGAAACTTGAATATGCTACAGAGAGAAGATGTTGTATTAACCCCTCTTCGGATAGACCATACTCCACTCACTGTCATTTCATGAAAAAAGAAAATGCACTGATGTGTCGCTACTGCTGAAACGATCTCACCGTTAGGCACATTCTTACTGAATCTATTGCTCAGGAATCAGACTGATTCTCTTCAGATATACACGAAATGATCAGAGAAGATCCCAAAACAAGATCAAAACATTTCCACCCTTTAAAAATAATTAATATCTATGATCACACCTAGTCTAACTCTAATTCCAGCATGTATAAGTGGATGCATAATTTAATATAGTAATTTACTCAATAGGTCAATTCTAATTGTAACTTTAAATAAAATATAAATTGTTATTGTTAATATATAATTGTAATTGTAATCTAATTTGTAAATACAGTGTAAATGGGCCTAGTGGTCGAAACACTTAAATAAATAAAAAAAAACTTGTAGACGTTTGGCCGCCCTAGCCTTCTCCACGCCTGCCTGTCTTGGGCTACTGGTTGCCAGGTTGCTGCATACAGCCCTTTCACATCTTTGTCGATTATATCTATCCATCTGGATTTTGGACTCTCACATTGGTCCCTTCACATCTCTACTGTCATTCACTCTTGTGTAGTGGCCGTCTGATGAATTGCTTCAAGCCACATATACATGCCCAGGCATATATCCTCTTTAAATATTCTAGTTTTGGAGAACTTCATGTTTTTTGAGCTAAGCTGTTTACACACACGCACCATTTTGGTAGAATTGGTTATTTAGACTCATAATTTTTATTTCTAACAATTTAAAACAACATAATAAAATGTCAACGAAAAATATGATAAAATTTAACAAAGAGCATTGTAGGATATTTTTTATCGCCAACGAAATCTATACTAAGTAGATATTGATAGATATTCCTAGTGAAAATAGGACTTATTTCCAATTTGGAATATATATAAGATAGTTTCATTTAATATTATCTTATCTTATTTATTATTATTATATCTCCACAAATTAAAAGAAAGGTGACGAAAAAATAGGTATTATAACCAGGAAATTTGGCATAATATCAAAACATTTTTATTTTAGGACTTGATAATGGGCAAGAGTACCAAACGTAGAATTGGTTATTTGGACTCATAACTTGTATTTCCTTCGAAAACCCGATTTCGAAATTTTGCGCGATCAAAATAATTTCCCTTACTATATATTCCATATATAGGTATATAAAAGTAAAAAAAAACAACAACATAATTTTATATTTTAATATATTAAATAAAGTAACTATAAATTTCTACTTATAATTTACATATTATATTCATTTTGGGTACTTAATTGTTTCTCGATATTTAATATATAGTTGTATTACATTTTGCGACATTTTTTGTCGCATACATAGGCATTCATTCTCTATTCAACAAAACTGGTATAGATTGTTGTTGGCCATAAAGAATATTCGATATTGTTCTTTGGTGATTGCTCCCAATTTTAATTAAATTACTGTTTTAATTAACGAAATGTCTCAAATATTCTTTCACACTCAAGAATTCATCTGGTTTGCATGGGCAATTTACAAACTTAGTTGCAATAATTATATCAGTCCTCGGTTGTGGTATTGTGCAAGCTAAGAGCTGGTAAAAGTTTGCACGGGTGCTGAGATGCTCATTGGTCCCTGAATGGGAGCTCTGCAATCTGTTCGATTTTAGAAGATTGCATTCATGAATGCATTTCTGTAAAAGGAGTGTTTTCACTTCTATCCTAATTTACCATCTTGTTGCTGAAAGGATTATGTTCACATATGCTATTATTTCAATAACGTCTCCAGTCAACAGACAAGAAGATAGTAGCATATATTTTTCTAATAGGTAATAATAATATTTTATGATAAATATCAATCCTGTTGATAAAGGCTTAATTAAATTATAGAAATCTTCAGAAATAATTACGTCTAAAAAAACCGTTTTTTTAAAACAGTTTATAGTTGTGGTCTATCACAGTATAATAAGTAACCATAACATCCTTTGAAAATTTAGTTACTGTAGATGTTGAAGACAAGCAAAAAATAGAAAAGGGAGCCATCTTGAATACAAAAAATAAGAAGAAAGTTGTGAATTTCAAGGCGGATGCAGTTAATTTCAAAAACCACTATGCAGATATAATTAAATTAAACATAAAATGAAATAAAGAACTGAACAATTTTTTTCAAATAGTAAAAATTTCATTCAAATATAAATATTAATATAAAAATTTAGAAAGATTAAAACTGAACGAGGGTGGATAAATATGCGGAAAGTTAAGGAAAATAGGACAAGGATTAGTACGAAGATTAATTCATTTGAATGTGTAATAATAAAAAGAAAACTAATCCTCCTCAAATTTTTTAGAAACTTTTTATTAAAAACTTTGAAACGATAGTAACGAAAGAATGCAGAAAGGAAGAGAAACTATGGTACCAACGAGCCAAACGAAACCACGAAATTTAGTGAGATAGTCCTTATGAAGATTCCATAAATACTCGATCTTGTTGGAATTTACTGTCGACGTGTGAACAGAACGCTGCCACACTACCACAGTTCGCCGCTGCAGTTACGAGATTGCTAAGGTAACGCCTCAATTCCCTCGGCTACTGTAACATACCTATTTTTATTTTCTGAATTACACTAGGCGTTTTAATTTTTATTTTCATAATGATATGTTAATAGTTGGCTGTAGATAAATATAGTACTATAAATATAGGTGGGGGAACAAGTCCGGCAACTGGGCCTGTGGGTCCTTTTTGCCAACCCTTGAGGGATGCCTAGGTTGCCGCTGCGTACTAACCTAGGTGGGAGTGTCAAGATTCATTCTTCGGGACCGCCGAAAAATGAATGTTTAACTGGCCCAGGTGGGAATCGAACCCACAACGTTCTGGGACCAGCGTCCCAACCCGCACAGCCGTCACGTCCCTGTAGATAAATATAAGGAGATGTTAGATATGATGAAGAAGAAGAAAAAAGTCCCCTGTAATTTTACAAATTTCTTCCTTTTTTCCCGCTCTCACATATCTCTTCTCCCTTGTCCCTTCTCCTTTGTTTCTGGACCTCCTATATTTTATTAGCTTGTTAATTATTTACTCCCCTATATTACTGTATATATTTTATCCAATTTCTGTTTATAATTTACATACTCTAAGATATTTAATATCAGGTTGTATTACATTTATCGACATTTTTAGAATGAATATGTGGTTTGTAAAATAAATATAAATTAATTAATTAATATATTACTAATTATATTTTTGTCCATTAAAAATTAATTTCTTATTAATTAAACATTAAAAAAAATTCCTTTATTAAAACGATAAAATCAATTTTTTATTTTTATTTCTTCATACATAATGTCATCAGAACGTTTCGGCCTCTTCTGCCCATTATCAAGTTCTATAATAAAAATGTATAATTGAACAGTTTTACAATTAACGTATGTTAATTATGATGTTAATGTTAGTTACAATCAACAAATTTTACGTTGAATTTTAGTAGAAATAATTTAATATTTAATTGTGCTACCAATGGGTAGTTTCTCCTCACGCCTGCATCACTCCATTATAACTGAGTTCAAATTTACTGAATGTATAATATAATGTACAGTTGTAAATTTTAATAAATGTAAAAAATATATATGTATATACATCCACTTAACTACTTTACAATCATTTGCAAATATAAGATGTTTTGATATTAAGCCAAATTTCCTGGTTGTAATACTTATTTTTTCGTTACCTTACTTTTAATTTTAGGAGATACTTTTTAGTAATACTAAATGAAACTATTTTATATATAATCCAAACTGAAAATAAGTCCTATTTTAACTAGGAATATCTATTTAATATAGATTTAGTTGGCGATAAAAAATATCCTATAATGCTCTTTGCTAAATTTTATCATATTTTTCGTTGACATTTTATTATGTTGTTTTTAATTGTAAGAAATACAAATTATGAGTCTAAATAACCAATTCTACGTTTGGTACTCTTCTGCCGTTTGGGGCTCGTCTGTCCATTATAAAGTTCTAAAAAAATTTTACATTGAACAGTTTTACAATTAACGTATGTTAATTACAATGTTAATGTTAGTTACAATCAACAAATTTTACGTTGAATTTTAATACATTTTGTTTACACATGTACATAGAAATAATTTAATTTAATTTATTAATAAATAAATTTAATCTATTTAGTATAGATTTCGTTGGCGATAAAAAATATCCTATAATGTTCTTTGCTAAATTTTATCATATTTTTCGTTGGCATTTTATTATGTTGTTTTAAATTTTTCTTTCATTATTTTGAGGCATTACTTACATTTTTTATTATTTTAATTATATTTAAATTTTCTTCCACACCTATCCTTATGTTTATTTCTATATTAACTTGAGCACTGTATGTTTTTTTTTTTTAATTTCATTTATTTTGTATAATTTTTATTCATACAATATTAAATTTTAATTTTTATTGGTATCAGTCAACTACTTAACTTATTGTGATATATATTTCCTAGTTTATTTATTATTATTTTATTTTTATATTTATGTTCCTTGAATTAAGGCTGTAATCTCGTTTTGTTTTTTAGCCCTGATGAAGGCCTGAAACGTCAGTACAAATAAATAAGTTCTGTTTATTTGTATGTCTTTGCTGACCTCACCTCCGACCATCTTCTCAATTTTTAGTTTCCATTGAATATCTTCATACCTGTTACCATTACACAATAGCGTTACAATCTTACTATTATTAAAATAAAAATGTTAAGGTGAACACAAGCCTATAGAGAGGTGGCAGTACAGGGCTATAGAATACTAAGTGAAGTGGTTAATGCAACCCACCGCCGACTCCCGTAGAGTTAGCACCTTCCTTATAACGCAAGTGGTCGGTATTGCCCTCGTTACGACTCAGTTGTATAAACAGATTTTACCTCTTACACCTTACAGTATCTATTATAGTACTCCACAAAGCGGCCCACAAACAATCTCTTCTTGGAGGATGTATATACCGCGTTACTCGGTCCTGTCACAACAGAGGTACGCCCTTCACATTACTTTTGTCGACCGAGTGGATTACGAATTCCATCAAACGGGGTCAATGGGAGAGTAATTTTTTTAAATTACAAAGTTGTTTATTTTTTATTTATGAAGTTCGCACCATAAAATGAACTTATATTGTCTCATGTGGGACGAGAATCAGTACGACCTTTAGTTATTCTGAGGGCCCAAGTCTTTGCAATCCATATCCCCCTAATGGATAAAATAAAACTAATAAATAATGAATTGCGACGTAAGATAAGAACATGTAGCTAACGCCAGTGGATTATTGGAACAAGTACAAGAGCCCAAAAGGTGAAAAAAGGCAGTTATCTCGCCCCAATTTTTTATTACTTTGATGAAAACTATGTATAATTACTAGTAAAATTGATGAGTCTGCCAAATATAGGTAGGGGGGATAAAAAATGGTGGCTGTTTGAAATCCATAAAAAAATTTAATTTTTCATTCGAAGCTCTATATCTTAAAAAGTAGGAACAACACGAGAAAATGTCATTTAAAGATGAGCAAATTTTCTAAAAAATGAGCCCTAAAAGAGTTACTTACGCTATAATAAATAATTTTCGAGATATAGCTTTTTAAAAATCAACATTTCATAAAAATGTTGTATAGGACGTACTGAAAGATTTATTTTAGCATATATCATGAAAACTACTATTCCTACGAAGGTAAAGGTCATAAACTTCTTAATGGTCCATTAAACTAGCTTTAATTTGAGTACTAATAGACATCTGTACATCACATAGTTCCTGAGATATAGATTTCTCAAAATAAATTAACTAACTACTAATCTTTCAGTAGATTTTTAAAAAAATTTGCTATTTAAAAAGCTATATCTCGAGAACTATTGGAAGTAAATAGCTCTTTCAGGGCTAATATTTCAGTAAGTTTACTCTTCTTTAAATAATGTTC
The DNA here is from genome assembly GCF_000696795.3 of Halyomorpha halys. NCBI lineage: Eukaryota > Metazoa > Arthropoda > Insecta > Hemiptera > Pentatomidae > Halyomorpha > Halyomorpha halys. The sequence goes on from NW_027105968.1 coordinate 180,493, forward strand.
TCTTAGGTTTTTTAGTGTTGTTGGTGGTTGTAATTATATAGAGCTCCGAATGAAACATAGGTGTTTTTTAAGGTTTTGAAACAGCCGCCATTTTTTATTTCCCGTACCTATACTTGGTAGACTCATAATTATTGACTAATAATTATACATAGTTTTTATTAAAGTAATCAGATATTGGGGTGAGATAACAGCCTTTTTTTCTTCCCGGCTCTTGTACTAAACGGGGAGGGACGTATCGCTGGAAGTATAGATAACTATATGCATACTATAGATTTGTTTGATAAAGTTCTTGAGGTAATTGAAATTTTTGTACTTAAAGCGATTTTGAAAAATTAAATGTTAATTTTTAAGATAGAAAATCTGAAAAATAAAAAGAATTTATAATAAATTTTGGATTTTTTTTTAACGTTTGTCTCTTTTCAAATATTAAATTAATAATGATTTTAACTAGGATGTTATTTTATTATGTTGATAGCCCGAAGTTGTTTGTTTTTGTTTAGTGGCCTCAAACATCATTGGTCCTTAACGCCATTTATATATTTTTTAAAATTTAATTATTAGTTTTTTATTTTTTTATATGTCCGATATTATACTTGTGTCAGTAAACCTTTTGATTTTAAAAACTGAAATACTAATTTTATTGTTTTATCATCATCACTGAGTATAAGTATGGTGTGAAATATGGGCATTGTTGGAAAATATGGCTAATTGTTAAATTGTTGTTGCAATACTGGAAGTTTGGAGGCATTTCTTTTGAAATAAGATAGGAGTGGGTGAGGCTCGTGTGAACTATTAGCCTGGTCAGTACGACCTCCTCTCTACGGCATTTTCGGCTGAATGTACCCCAGGCCTTGACGTCCTTTTAATAATTTTTAGTTTAATCCTTGGGTTTTAATTCTACAAAGATTGCCATTTATCTTTGATTTCCTTTTCGGAATGGAGTTAAAATTGCTTTACTCCGTCCAGTAAGCGCGAGTTCTTCTATAGCAGTGTGATTAGCCAGTTGATTCCTTGCAATTTCTACATGAATTGGAGCCCATATAAATGTAACTGACATACCAAGATTGTGTAGAGTGTTTAAGTAAAGTTGCAGGAAATTTTCGGATGTTATCTTGATATCTAAAGTAAATAATTTGAAGGATCCCATCTACAATTTGAACTTTACCTCTTGGAAATGTTTGGATTAAAACAAAAATAATATGTCTTTCAAATATTAAATAAATAATTAATTTAACCAGTGCTGTGGTTTGGCCATGTAAGAAGAATGCAGGAGGAAAGAATGATTAATATATTAAACGAGAGTTGATGGAATAAGGATAAGAGAAAGGAAATACGTGGGATGGTGCAGTCTAAGAATTAGAAAAGAGAGGAATGGACTAGAATAGGATTATGGATTCGGCTCTATAAGTAAGTTCCTCATACTGCTGTGTGGTAAGTGAGCAAGGATTGAGAAGAAGAAGATGTTATTTAATTATATTTATAATCCAAATCTGTTTAGTCAATAATTTGAAGGGCCACGTCTTTAATGTGGAGGGCGTCCTTATCTTAAACAGTCTGGAGCCTCCCTAGCTTAAAGAATTTGGGGCCCCCAAGCTTCAAGACGGCAAAAATAAAATATATGCACGCAAAGTTTTTACTCCTTTTGATAAGCATCTAATTATAGATTTTAACCTTTATTCATAAGTTTTGACTTATTGATGACTTTAGATTTTTATCTTGTAAGTAATGTATTTTTTTTCTTTTGTAGGGAGTTAGGCCATATGGCGGTCAAGAAAGGTAATCAAAATAGCAGAAAAACTATATTATAACCCAACGTTCTGCCCTACAAGACAGACTAGGGTTCAAGCTTCAACAGGACTAATAATGATACAAACATTTATATTGTGTAAAAACATAAATGAGCAAACTAAATGAAAAATTAAAAAGATGCACAGTGGAAAGTTAAATTAAATAGGAATAATAAAAGGTATTAGATAATTAATGAAAACGGAATATCAACAGATAGAAAAAGAAATATAAACAACAGTACACACTAAAATATGGACAAAGGGGAGAATAAGAGTAAAATCAAGAATGAAGGAATAAACAAGATAGGAATAATAATGTGTAATATCTTATGTTATACTTATACTTCTAATTTTTCTTTCTTTGGTATGTATATTATCATTTAATTTTTTCTTATTTTCTTTAATTTTTTAATACTGTTTACTTTAAAATAATTTTCAAATGTAACGTATTTTTTACCATCTATTCCCACTACTTCTCTTAATCATCCTGTCAGCCATTAAGTCTCGCTCTGACCAGCAGTTTGATAGATATATTTCCTATCTTCCTTATTTTTAAAATTTTGAACTTGTTTATTTTGTTTTCTAGCGTTTTATTGGATATCTTCAGGTTTACATCCCAAACTTTGTTTTAAAGAAAAGAAAAAAAATATATTTAATTTATAAAGTTACAATGAATTTAAACCAACATTATGCAGAGATTTTAAGTAAAATAAATTTATGAAAAATATTGGTGACATTTTTGTTACTATTTACAATTGATTTTAATAATTGGAATATATACAAATAGAGACGATTCATCCTTCTCATAAAGATGATTTCGAATGTTTCAACTTTTTTTGTATTACATTCTATTCTGAGTTCAATAAATAGTTTCATAATTTCCAAGTTCAATGTTTCTATTTTACACATTTCTTCTCTATATTTTACGAAAAAGTTATAAACATTAATACATAGATATTTCCCATTAATTGCTATTAATATATAAAAAAAAATGATTTCCAGGGGGCACTAAGTAATAGGCGGTAGGACAAAAAAAAAAGTATGGGTACCACTGATTTAGACTAATCAGTATTTCCAAGCCTTTGTGTTTTAAATTTCTATTTTAAATAAAAATTCCTCAAAGTAGTATCCTTGGTGCCATCCTTTACACCGTCTATACAGCTGACATTCCAACCAATCCTAACACTATCCTCGCCACGTATGCCGATGATACATGTGTGCTCGCTGTTAATAGTAACCCATTAATCGTATCCCAAAATCTCCAATCCCATATCACAGCCCTCGAAGAATGGTGTCGTAATTGGAGGATTAAGATAAATTCCAACAAATCCCATCATAACACCTTTACCCTTCGTCGTAAACCTGCTGACTACCCTACTGTTTCATTTAATGATGTTATTCTTACCCCTGTCGAACAGATCCGCTACCTTGGACTACATTTGGACAAACAATTAACCTGGAATCCTCACACAAGACTGAAAAAACAGGAAACTGCACGTCGATTTCGACTATTACAGCACTTACTAGACAAACGGTCTAAACTTCCAACACATTACAAAATACTGATCTACATAACTGTAATAAGGCCAATCTGGACATATGGAGTCGAGCTTTGGGGCTCTACTAAACCTTCGAATTCCTCTCGTATTCAATACTTACAATCCAAATCCTTCGTAAAATCCTCAATGCTCCTTACTTTGTCACAAATAAAATCATACATAAAGACCTTAATGTTCCCTATGTAACCGATCTAGCCCAAACCAGATATTACTCCTTCCATTATAAACTCCCTAACCACTCAAACCCCCTAGTTTCTAACCATGCATTCTCTTCCATTCCTGACAATCCTCCGAGGCGCCTGAAAAGAAGATGGCCACGAGACCAGCTAATGTAAAATGTCATTAGAGTGCTACCAATGGGTAGTTTCTCTACATACCTGTAACACTGCAATTTAACTTAGATCAGATTTACTAAATGTATTATAATGTACAGTTGTAAATAGCAATAAATAAATATTAAAAAAAAAAATTTCTATTTGAATTTAGCTGGATAGAAATTAATGAGTCTTCCATTGTAAAATCAATCATGGGTAGGATGGTTTGCGAACCTCTGGCTTGGCTATTAACTGGCACTGGGAAAGCGAGGATAAACTAGCTAAGTAGACCACAGGTCTAAAAATAATAATCGAAAAAATGCCAATAGAACAGAAAGGGGAGATCTCTCTGAAATGAGCGTGTTATTTTCTAATGACATATCATTGTGGTGATGGATTGTGAATGTTACATCACAATCGGACCTTTCTATCACCGTGAAAGGGAGCTGCAGTGGGTCCGGCATTCACTGCACCTCCTCGCTCCTCTTCAATTACATACAGTCAATTCTTTTTGTCATATCATTAACTATTATTAAAAATTATTATTTTTTTTATATCTTATTTTATACCAGATCGGCCTGGTGAGCCTTACATGGTTGATATAACCGTTATATTATATATAGTTTTTTTTTTAACAGTTGATTATGGAGAGGGGTATAGTCTCGTACAAAAGACACCCCTAACTATAGTGTTATTATTAAAAGAAGAAAAATAAATAAATAGATAAGAATAATGCTTCTTAATAAAAGAGGAAAGTAAAATTAATAACAAAAAATAATGACATTGGTACACTTAAATAAAACAAACACTTGCCCTCTAATAGTGAAAAGAAACAAGTTAATTTGAAAAAGGGACGAGAGAAGAAAATAGAAAAAAAATAATGAGTAATAATAAAAAGTAAAATTGAGGCAGTGTGACTATGAATTAATTTTATATTTATTAAAATTTATAACAGAATGTCCTGCAGCAGTCTGGGCTTCAGTCTTCGGGTTGAGGTTGGGTTTCCCTGGTTGTAGGTCACAGCTCCTTTAACTGTCGGCAACTGGGAGTGGAACCTTATGAACCGTTTTTTTATGTAATCCTCTACTGACTCCATATGTAATTCGCGATAGCTATTTCTTATGAACCAAGGAGCATTAACTGCGATTCTTAGGACTTTATTTTGAAAAGATTGTATTTTTATTGTAGTGCTCCCCAGACTTCACAGCCGTACATCAGCAGTGGCCTGAGAATTGTTTTAAATATAAGAACAGTTGTTTCTGGTTTTAGTGTTGAATTTCTGTTTAGGATAGGATATAGCATTGCTAACCTTGCATAGGTTTATGTTGATATGGTGATTCCAGGTGAATTCCCAGGTATCTTACTGTTTCACTGGCAGGATCCCATTTCACAGTTTTACCTTTGAGGATTAGATCCGGTGGTTCTGGTGAGCGTCAGAGAGTAAACACTTTTGATTATTATTATCTAGGTGGTAAATAATTTTAGTTCTGTTGGTGAAATTGACGTATCAAAGAGTAGTTATGAGAACATTATTTTTAAAAACTCATATCATTCGAGTTCTGTTTGCTTTCATTTCAAAATTTTCATTTGAATAATCCCATTTAAAGACCAAAATAAAACTTATATATTACAGTTATTCTTTTGCAGTATGAAAAATAAAACCCGATTTATAATTAAGATTCCAATACGGTAGGGTATATTTATACCGTTTGCCCATTTTGGTAATTGAAAACCATTCCATACAGTACAAGAGCCCAAGGGGAGAAAAAAAATCAGTTATTTCACCCCAATTTTTTATTACTTCAATGAAAAACATGTATAATTATTAATCAAAACTGATGAGCCTGGCAAGTATAGGTAGGGAGCATAAAAAATGATGGCTGTTTCAAAACCTTAAAAAACATTTTCATTCGGAGCTCTATATCTTAAAAAGTACCGACAACACTAGAAAATCTAAAAGAACATTATTTAAAGGAGTGTAAATTTTCTGAATTATTAGAGCTATTTACGTCCAATAGTTCTCAAGATATAGCTTTTTAAAAAGCAACATTTCTTAAAAATCTACTGAAAGATTAGTAGTTAGTTAATGTATTTTGAAAAATCTATATCTCAGGAACTATGTGACGAATAGATGTCTATTACCACTCATATTAAAGCTAGTTTATGACCTTTACCTTCCTAAAATAGTAGTTTTCATGATATTTGCTAAAATAAATTGATTTATAGTTGTTTGGACAAATTTTCATTTGCCAATTTTATATTCATATGCGAACATAAAAACCACTATCCCTACGAAAATTAATACCATAAATTACTTTATGAAATAGCACGGTTCAATGCTTCATATGAATTTAGTGTATCTAGATAAGGGTTTTTTTTTTATCGCAGAACTCTTGTTGGACTACGAAAATTTCATAGCCCAACAAAGGACACTCTTGAGGAGCGAAAAATGATTTGCAACATTATGATCCTGAAATTAAATTAAATCTCTACCACTACAACACATGAAGGGTTAGAGGTGTTGTACTTTGTGAGGAAGTACTGTTACTAGACCAACGATTGTGTTAGAAGGTGATTTGGTCAGAATTTTTAACCATAATGTATACATACCCTTTTTTGAGGCTGGATGGACCCTGGAGGGCTCCTGAACCCACAGTTTGTTTGTTTGTTTGGTTGTTTAGTTAGTTTAGTTTATTAGTACAATTAGTTTAGTTTTAGCTGAACCCACAGTGTTGACTTTCGGTTAAAGTGTAACAGAAAATAATTATCTACTATGGCCAGATTAGCATTTGAAGAGGGGAATGAGGATATTTTAGAAATCGGGGAAATAATCAGAATCTGTCCAATGGTGTTCGGAATCACTAGATTTTTTTTTAGTTAAAAGTATGACATTTAGTACTCAGCTTGGACTATGTCAGCCACTTTGGTGGCCTTCCTGTCGGAATTTTATTATTTTATTGTTCAATGAATTTTAATTTATAGTTTAAAAATAGAAACCTCCTGGAATATATGCTGAAGAATAATGTATTTGCTCATGTGTAGTCTGTAAATTGAATTTGACATAAGTAATTCTTCTGGGTAACCTAGGGAAACCGAAAGGTTGAATTGGAGGGGCTGCCAAATGTAGGCATTTGTAGCGCCTAATGTGGCCAATAGCCACAACTCACCACCTCTAGTACTCTTTGTGGTGAGAATCAATATCAAGATTCATTAAAATGTTTTAATGTAAAAACTTTTGAAGTTAAAACCAATACAAGGATGATAGCTATATCTAATGGCTCATTTTTAGTCTAATCTCCTACTTTCCTCAAGCTGTGGGCCATATTTAGCCGTGCCGTTCTTGAAGTTTCAGTGTCAACGAAAATAGGTTTGCACACAAATAAGCGAAAATAGGTAAAGGAATTCGATAACAGTCACGCTAGTAGGGAGGAAATTATTATTCTCTCTAAATTTGAGGAGGAAGTTTGGACTTTGGACACTAGGCAAGGCCCTATCTAAACCAACTCACTTCTAGCTACCTCATCCCACCCATAAACACCTCTGACCACACCTGGTCATCATTGATCCCCCAAATCCCATTAATCTTCCAAATTAATAACCACCATAGGGGTGGTTAAGGGAGGGATGAGGTCGTTAGAAGTAGATTCATTAATTAGACCCTATTTTAATGTTTCTCCTCAATTTTAAAGAGCAGAACCGTATTTTTCTTCCTATTCATACTGGATCATTCTGACACTATTATCCAAATTTCTTCTAAGTTAATACCAAATCATTTAAAGCGTTCTCCAAATATAGGTGTGTCTAGTAAAATTTCTTCGCGCATGCGTAAGCTAAATTTCTGGATATTGATGGATCATAGACTTACTTGATCATGTTATCATGTGTTTGAAAAATGCATGTATAATCCAAACTTTAACGTAGCCGAAATGATAGGGAACAATTAGATTTGTATATTAGTACAATAGAAATCATTGCTAAAGTCTACTTTTGTGTCAGAATTAAATTATGAAATCGAGTTTATGATTTCAATGAAATCGATCTGAGCCTTGAAATATCGATCTACACCACTGAGCCATGGATGCACTGAAAGCGTGAAGATTAACAGCTTGAGACGTCATTCCACTTCGGAGTTCCGACTATTTGGCCTAATGGATTGTTTTCAACATTTTATATACATTCTGGATTAATGTAATTATTATTTCTTAGTTAATTATTAATTAGAGCAATAGTTAATGATTAAAAATGAACGTTAAGATATTGAATGGAAGATTGGTGATTGACCGTGTGTTATTATGTTATTATTACAAATAATAAATACAATAAAAGGAAGCTGGTCCGGGTGCGGTCAAATAAAAATTTAAATAGTGATTAAACTATTTCTATTGAGCCAACGTTTCGCCCCTCGTTGCAGGGCTTCGTCAGGGCTTACGGACTCGACTTTCACTCTTAATTATGGCATCCCTTGTGAAGGACGTTTCTATCAATTTACTATGGCTATCGTTAGTTAAATTAAAATTAATATTTATAAAAATCCAGTACCATAAGTGGCATGTCAGAAATGATAAAAGTAGTATGTGTAATTAATTATAAGTCTTAATTCAATTAAATAAATTTGATTTAGACTATTATAATTTATATGATTTTTTTTTAATATTTATTTATTGCTATTTACAACTATACATTATAATACATTTAGTAAATCTGATCTAAGTTAAATTGGAGTGTTACAGGCGTGTAGAGAAACTACCCATTGGTAGCACTCTAATAACATTTTACATTAGCTGGTCTCGTGGCCATCTTCTTTTCAGGCGCCTCGGAGGATTGTCAGGAATGGAAGAGGATGCAAGATTAGAAACTAAGGGGTTTGAGTGGTTAGAGAGTATATAATGGAAGGAGTGATATCTGGTTCGGGCTAGATCGGTTACATAGGGAACATTAAGGCCTTTATGTATGATTTTATTTGTGACAAAGTAAAGAGCATTGAGGATTTTACGAAGGATTTTGGATTGTAAGGATTGAATACGAGAGGAATTCGAAGGTTTAGTGGAGCCCCAAAGCTCAACTCCATATGTCCAGATTGGCCTTATTGCAGTCATGTAGATCAGTCTTTTGTAATGTGTTGGAAGTTTAGACCGTTTGTCTAGTAAGTGCTGTAATAGTCGAAATCAGTCGAAATCCACGTGCAGTCCAGTCTATTCAGTCTGGTTTGAGGATTTCAGGTTAATCGCTTGTAATTTATATGATATGATATAAATATTGCATATAATGCTTAGGCTCACTCTATTCTTTTATATTTCACGTTGTGTTTGCTCATAACGATTGAGGTTACGAATCATCAATCTCTATTTTAGAATCGGAATATAAAGTGACATATTTTCATAAAAGTTAAAACAGATAATATACCATCCCATTATCAGGGCTTACAGACTCGATTTTCTCTCTGACTTCGAATCTGTAAGCACTCATGAAGCCCTGCAACGTGGGGCGAAACGTTGGCTTAATATAAATAGTCACTATTTGAGTTTTTATTTGATCGGACCCGGACCAGCTTCCTTTTATTATATAAAGTTATTCAAGAATGAACTATTTCACAAAAGAATACTGTTGTGCAATCCAACTGCATTGGGTTCCTAAATACACAGCATATTTATACCTTAAGACAATTTTTACTAGTTTCTAACCTGGCTTCTCCTTCACTACCTAATACTCCTCCTAGACGTCTGAAAAGAAGATGGCCTCGAGATCTTCTCCTTTAGAAATGTTTTTGGAGTTCTATCAATGGGTAGATTCTCCATATGTTTTTATCATGTCATAATATCACTTACAGCAAATTTACTTGATGTGTATATATGTATACAGTTGTAAATATCAATAAATAAATTATTAAAAAAAAAAAAAAAGAAAAAGACAATTTGTTTTTATTCTTATAATGTATAGGCATATCACATTTATAATATATAATAGTATCACATATTTTTTTTCTATATTTTATTTTAATTTTTTTCCTTATTATTCTTCATTTATTTTTGCACTATTTGTCTAAATGTAATTATATTTTCCCCTTTAAGCCAATACATCTTTCCTTTCTGGATTTTCTTTTTAGAAAGTCTAGTCAATAGAAAGTCTGGAAGTCAAATTCAATAATTTTTTTGAGTTTTAGATCGCTCGGCTGTAGTGAGGGGTTGTAATTTTTTAAGGTTGCAAACTTCCAAAGTTTTAGTATATTTTATTCTAAATTATCATAATGTTCCACAACGTTTCGGGACTATTATACCATATTCACGTACTTTAATAAACCTTATAATTAGTCAAACTTTTAATTTCAAAAAGGAAATTATGTCATTATCTACATGGCTGAAAAAAATGCTTTGCACTGATAGACAAAAAAATGCTTATAACAATAAGATCAAATTTTGAAAGTTTTTAACCTCAAAACATTTAGTAAAATACATCTTTACTTTTTTTTCCTTCATATATAAATATAAAATAAATTCAAACAAAAAACAAAATATTAAGTAATAAAAATTAAAAAAATAAATACAAATAATAACTATCGTATTATATCACATCAGTACTATTCAATTAAATACTTAAAAAATTATTACAAGGAAATAACTACATACATTCAAATACATATAAAATTTAAGAAAGTAAATATAAAAAAAAATAAATGTAATAGATAAAAATAATAATAAATATATTTAAAAAAGTAATAAATAGATTAATTCTAGGTGGTCTACATTTTGAAGATCATAGATTAAAAAATTACCCAAGATCAGATTCAGAACTGTAGATGTATGCCATATAAAAGATAATAATAACAGGTATAAAAACATTAAAAAACTCATCCAAAATTTTGTTCCTAATCTACCGGAATCGTCAAGTAAAAAACATTAAATTCATGATTTTCTAGTTCTGAGTTATTTGATTTTTCCAGTATAAAATCTTAAAAAGATTAACCTCGAAAGAAGTTATTGACATCATAAAAATTTGCTTATGAAAAAAGATTAATTTATCGATCATTTAGTTTAAAGATGACAATAAAATAAATATTTTTATTATCATTATAACTAAATAACATATAATTAAAAATATTATTTGATGAAGTTTTAAAATAAATATTTAAGATAAAATGAAGTTTTAAATTCATCAATGAAGTGAGCAAACAGGAAACAGTTCCAATCAATTGAAGGATAAATGAGCAGTAGCCCGGAACCAGTAGCCACAGTGCATAGTGCTGACCACTTCCAATCCCAGGGCTCATTCAATCTGCTACAAATGAACTTTCACTCCAATTTCTTTCTACCTCCCTCTTATCTTACATCAGCATGTCGATGTACACCGAACCCGTTAGCGGAACAGGCATGATTAAATACAGACTGATTGATATCATCTTATTGTGATAAATAACTGTTACGATTCACGGCTTTGAAAAATGAAAGATATCATAAATCCGCTTTTCGAAAATTCTCAACGTTTGACAAGTTATATTCATTACTCTTATAACTATGAATTTATTTCCTCCTTTACTACTATATTTGGAGAGATAAAGTGAATTATTTTTAAAAAATTATGAAATGTAGCAAAAAAAAAAAAATTAAAAACGAAAATAAACATATAACAAAAAACAAAATCGTTATTACTTTTTATGTTAGATTAATTTTTTTTAATTTTATTTATTTATTGATATTTACAACTGTATAAAAAAATACAACCAGTAAATTTGATCATAATGACATAATGATATGACACAGGATGTAGAGAAACTACCCAGTAGTAGAACTCTAAAAACAGTTTACAATATAAGGTCACGAGGCCATCTTCTTTACAGGCGCCTCGGAGGATTGCCAGGAATGGAAGAGGAAGCAAGGTTAGAAACGAGTGGGTTTGGGTGGTTAGGCTGTTTATTATGAAAGGAATAATATCGGGTTCGGGCTAGATCGATTACATAAGGACCATTTAGGTCTTTATGGATGGTTTTATTAGTAACAAAATAAGGAGCATTGAGGATTTTACGAAGGATTTTGGATTGTAAAGATTGGATACGAGAGGAATTCGAAGGTTTAGTGGAGCCCCAAAGCTCAACTCCATATGTCCAGATGGGCCTTATTACAGTCATGGAGATCAGTCTTTTGTAATGAGTTAGATGTTTAGACCGTTTTTCTAGTAAGTGCTGTAATAGTCGGAATCTGCGTGCAGTTTCCTGTCTTTTCAGTCTTGTGTGAGGATTCCAGGTTAGTCGTTTGTCAAGATGTAGTAGATTAATTTAAGTAATATTATATTCCTCTAGTGATGTTAAGATTTATTTTTCGGGTCCATTGTATAATAAGTATAGACCATCCATTTGCGAATCGAACCCACAACCTTCTGAACAAAGCACTCTGACACCTTCACAACAACGTTCTATGGTTCATTCAAGTATCAGGTCTTCTTTTAAAAGCCACATCGACCTAGTGATAGAGTAATGGGAAACATTTTATTGTCAAGTGTACGCCGCTCAACTGCATTACGTTGCTATATACAAAGCATTATAGTATATAGTGAAACACTAGTTTTAAAAACAAAATATCCCTAGTTTTTAACTTTGCATCCTCTACAATCCTCCGTGGCACCTGAAAAGAAGATGACCACGAGACCAGCTAATGTAAAATGTCATTAGAGTGCTACCAATGGTTAGTTGCTCTACACGCCTGTAACGCTCAATTTTAATTAAGATCATATTCACTAAATGTATTATGTAATATACAGTTGTAAATTATAAATACAGTCCACTACATCATTACCAGCGAATTCCAAGTATTTCTTTATTTAAACCAGCATTTAATAATTAATTTGGGTAATATCCCCCAATTTTTACTCCGGGGAATACCCAAATTAAGCACAAGCCAATACCACCAATGACGTTTCAGCAAACATAAAGAGACTAATAGCATCGGCTAATAGGTGTAATTTTGTAATCCGTTGATAATTAGGTCGTAGCACAGTATCAAGACCTACAAAAATTAGATTACATAAAACTTTAATTCGACCAGTACTGATTTTCGCCTTGGAAATTTGGGTCCTTACGAAGTCCGATGAAAGGGATCTCCAAACATTTGAGAGAAAGATACTCAACGCATCTACGGTCCAGTAAAGGATGGTTCAGCTTGAAGAAGAGGCAGGAACAAGAAAGTTTGCTTATTAATAGGTGAGCATGATGCTGGAAAAATTGTGAGAGTTGGTAGGTTGCACTGGGCAAGCCATGTACCAAGGACCTACTCAGTTAACAAGTAAACTACTCAATGAGCGCCTACATGGAATACGGCCGAAGCCTCGATGGTTGGATGGTGTAGGAGAGGATTCGAAGACCCTGCTTGGAGTGAGGAATTGGACAGCAGCTGCACTTAACAGAATAAAATGGCGGAAGCTGGTTGACGAGGCCCGGACCCAGCAAAAAAGTTATTATGCCGTTTGAAAAAAAAACAACAAGTTTAATCAAAATCGTCTTCGAGAAAATCGAAAAAACTTTTTAAATCAATTGTATAATATGGCACTTCCAGTTAGTCGATATTATCGAAAAAGTTGCTGTCACCTCTAGGCATATATCCACCTTAAATATTTAATTTCAGTTTCGAAAGAATTTAGATTTTTGGGCTAGGCTGACCATATAGCCTCAAGAGAACTCAAAACGTATATGTTCGTCGAAACTATAATTCGAAATTTTGCCCGATCGCAATACTTACCCTTAAAATATATATTCTATATATAAAAAGATTAAAAAAATAATAATAAAGATAAAAAATATGATATGAATTCTTTTCTTTTAAATTTTAAGTAATCCATTACAAAAGACTGATCTACATGACTATTATAAGGCCTATCTGGACATACGGAGTTGAGCTTTGGGGCTCCACTAAACCATCAAATTCCGCCAGAATTCAATCCTTACAGTCCAAAATCCTTCGTAAAATCCTTAATGCTCCTTACTTTGTCACAAATCAAGTCATCCATCAGGACCTCAATGTTCCATATGTTGCCGATTTGGCCAGAACCAGATACCGTTCCTTCCATAATAAACTTCTCAACCACCCAAATCCACTTGTTTCTAACCTGGCTTCTCCTTCATTACCTAATAATCCTTCTAGGCGTCTGAAAAGAAGATGGCCTCGAGATCTTCAGCTCTAGAAATGCTATTGGAGTTCTATCAGTGGGTAGATTCTCCACATGTTTTTATCATGTCACTATGTCACCTACAGCAAATTTACTTGTTGTATATATGTGTATACAGTTGTAAATATCAATAAATAAATTATTAAAAAAAATTTAAGTACTTAAATTTTAAGTATTAAAATTTAAGTACTAGGGCTCGGGTACGAATCAAGCTGTGGCAGTTAATTATTTACTCTTTTCCTGTAGCTGAGAATCTACCCTTTGGGCTCGAGTGCACATCTGGGCAAGTGATTGTACCTCCATGTGGGTTCTGTTAATTGGGTGAATAACTGGTAGATAACCGTGATCCTGAACACATCACCTCCTTGTACAATCCTTGTTTAAGAAACAGTACTCCCTTACATATCACTAAACCTCTACTCCTTTATGGGATGTAACGGTACAGTTTTTTTTGTTTTAATTCGATCCTTTATAGTTTAAATTTATGATTAGTGATTTATTATAGTTTGGATGATTAAATGGCTTAATTAATATTTTTTTAAACAATAACCTACAATCATTTTATTAAGCTTGAAGGATCTCTTTAGATTTTTTGTTATAAGCTTTGCGATACAATAACGCACTACTTTTCCATTGACTAACCGCTAACCGTCCAAACTAATGAGCCAGCCGCTAATCCAATTATTATATAATGGGAGAGGCAAGAGAGTATTAATTTATATCAAACCCTCGCTCCAGAGCGAACAGAGAGCACCGGACCAACTCCGCTGGAATGCGGTCATCAATTCAAATAGATCACTGGAACGGGGCTCTTATATCAGCCCTCTTCCACTTTCTTCTCTCTCGTAACTGTCTGTCTGTTCGTCTGCAAGTGTTGAAAAGTAAAAGTAATAAAGACTAAGGTACTGGTCAATTTAAAAAGGATAAAATATTCTACTTACGATATATTTAATAAAACCGAGCTATACTTGTATGTAACAACTCACCCACTTGTCTGTTACAACTCGCTGACTTACTGATCACTGTATTTAAAAAAAAAAACATGATCCTTATAAATTTGAAATTAATTATAATGGTTTTCATTGAGCTGTTTATATCAAATAAGGCTGGGAAACAAAAAGTTCGGACTCAAAATTATTGAATTCAAAGCATTAGTTGCAAAAAACGATTTTTCTTTAATTTTAAAAATTGTTTTATCTTTGTTATTATACGGGTCAATTAAAGATTTCATCTTTGAACTAAATAAGAAACTTAAATTTTGATAGTTTAAAAATAATAAATATTTCAACTTGTGCGAAATTAAGTAACAAACAAAACTTGAAACAGAAAATCCATACCTACTGTTAGAAGTGAAGTATTGAAGGTAGGGTTTTTTATATTACAAGTTTAATTAATTGATTAAACAATAAAAGTAATTTGGAATTTCGTCTTCCTTCGTTGCATTTTAATTTATTATTTATATATCTTTTATTTAACTGAAATAGTTAAAAAATGCAAATATACGCATTTATCATCAAAGATTCATAAAGATGTTCGATCAGCAGTTTAAAAAAACACGCAAACAAGATATACAATTGCATAAAAGTTTGGGTTTATATAATTAAATCGACCCAGCGAAAATTAATATAAATTCCGAAAATCCTTTTACTGGTCAAAGTAATGGACATTAATTTTGTTCATAATTTTTTTTTGTTAATTAATAAATTCACTTTTCCATAAGGCTAAAATAGATACATTGTACACTATAAAGTATAAATACATTTTCTGACATGTGGATGTGATTTTATGTTCCATTTCTACGTTTTTAAATATTTATTTGGTTACAGATTTTATATAATAATGACAAAATTTTAAATAGATGTTATACTGAAAAGACTAAAGAAAACAAAAAAGATAATGAAGGTATAAAGATTAATATTAAAAGAAAACTTTGATTATAATTCAAAACTAATAAAAAACATTGTAATCATATATTTTTTAAAAAACAGGTCCCTGAAGATGGATCGCCCGGAACGTCGACAAGGATTATGTCTCACCGTAAAAGGAATTGAATAAATAAATTATTGTTAGAAGGTGAATTAATTTTCTGAGAAAATCAGAATGTACATATTTATAGTTTTTAAAGAGTAGGAATATTTAAAAACCTACATAATAAAAACATTTATCCTTAATTTTACTGTATTTTTTAACATACATTATTATATATCTATTATTCATATTATTAAATAATCCATGGAAGCAATTTAAAAAATAAAACTGAGTTACCACAGTTACGGAATATTAGCTGTCCACGTGTCATGGTGAATAAACTTCCGTGTAAGGTTGCAGATCTCTAATGAAGATTAATGAGTGTACAAGTACAAGGATTTGAGTAAAATATTCTTAATTATCCTGAAAGAGATCTCGCTCATTTTGCTGAACAAACCAATGAAAGTTGGAGTATTTAGAAAATACTATAATTTTGCTTAAAGAAAATAGCAATCATAGCCGTAATATTATGAATAAAGCAGGGTAATTTATGATTCAATATGTTTTTTAAAATAATTTATAATGATAAGAATAAATCTGAGCCCTCACTTAACTACGCCGCAGAAACCAGGACTTTACTCCAAACTACAAGCGGCAGAGATGGATTTATGGAGGAGATGCCAGAAGATTACCCGCCTGGATAGAGTCAGGACTGAGGATATTAGGAGCATGCTAGGGATGACCGAAGGAGTGCCGAAGAGGATTAGAAGGAGCAGACTGCAAATGTATGGGCACTGTCAGTGGATGCCAGAACGTAGGTGGCCCAAGAGACCTTTGCAATGGGAACAACCTCGTGAAAATTGAAATTGTTAGGCCGAAACGTAGAAGTTGATTATATTTAATTTTTATTCGGTTTTGAAGATTAAACAAATTGAATATTATTTATTATACTAACTAGGATATGATGCGTTGTTGACCGTAGATGTTATAAGAGAAGATGGTAGGGGTACGCCCAGTGGAGTACACAAATAGATAAAACCTTATTTTATTAGTTTCAACGTTTCAGTTAGAATTTCAGACCATCATTACTGTAAAACAACTACAATGAATAAAAGGAAATACAGAATTACTAGAAATAAGAAAATAATAGATAATATTGAAGCATAAGTAAATTGGAATAAATATTATTAGAAAAAATGTGTAGCGTAAGTATTGTAAGAAGATAAAAGCAGTAAGTATAAGTAACACTAAAATTATGAAAGTGGGAAAAATTATAAAATAATATGTATATGAAAATCCAATATAGATATATGAGTAAAAAATAAAAATAATTTATAATTAAAATTATGAAAAAGTGGAAGATAAAATGTGCTTGTAATTAATAAAATATGTAAATACAACAACATAATTAAAGAAGCAAATAAATAAATGATGTTATGATAGAGTTAAAATAAAAATATTATGTTATTTCCCTGAGTTCTGATATTTGTATTCTCATGTTTGATGCTCGATCTTCATTCTGATGGTCACGGCTAACATTGTTATTAAAATTTTGCATGCTTTTCTGCCTTTGTCGTGATCAATAACCTATAAAACATTTTTAAATAAGGGGAACACTATTGATTAATTTTTATGATGTGTGTTAAATTACCCATTTAGCACCATTTTAATTAATGCTAATAATATTTAATTAATGCTAATTCTATTCATGTTATACTATATAACATATTATAAGATAAATAATATACAGTCAAAGTATATTTAATAATAAAATATAAAAAGTGTTGACACTATGTGAATATTTTTTATTATAAGTAAAATAAGCAAACCTGCCTCAAACAAGAAGTTAATGTATATATTGTTAAATAATATGCAATAAAAAGAATTTTTGAACTTAATGATCTTTTACTGGAAGAGTCTTATGGAATTAAACTGAATTTAGTGAATGACACAATTCTTCCTTATTAAAATACGATAATTTATTTCATAACATCAGCAACAACGTTTCGGGAAATTTCCCCCATCTTCAGGTTGCTAAAAAACCAAATTCAACAAAACCATAATTATTAAAGAATAATATAATATAATAAAGAATATTATAATTATAAAAGAAAATAGTTTTATATAATAAATAGAATAGAAATGGTTTTTAAAAAATTGTTAATTTTAGTTTTCATTGTTCATATTTGTGGTAATGGAGGAAGGAGAAAATTATTTTATAGTCTATATGGTTGTTATCATAATGGAAGATAACCTTCAGGAAAGTAATTATTCTCCTAAAATGTATGACTAGTAGCAAAATAGTTTTTATTCATTAAATGACATTAATATTAATATATATTAGCAAGAATTACAATAAAGGAGAAAATTATATGTTATATATAGGTTATCGTTATCAGGTAAATAGTTTATAAATAGTTCTTAAGTAAATATGATATATTAGTGTTGATGTAAGTCCATGTTTATGGTTTTGTTGAATTTGGTTTTTTAGCA
>NW_027105968.1:200102-208979 GCF_000696795.3 Halyomorpha halys
TTATTACAGTCATGTAGATCAGTCTTTTGTAATGTGTTGGAAGTTTAGACCGTTTGTCTAGTAAGTGCTGTAATAGTCGAAATCGACGTGCAGTTTTATTATGAACTTAAAATTAAAAAGTCGATAGGTTAAAGTTTAATTCTAATTAGAGTTATCTCCAACAATTATCCAGTTATCCACAACACCACTAGCAATTTGCATCTTCCAGCAAAATAAATCTCAAAATCTCTTCAGATTAACAATAATAATTATTGACATCAATATTTTGACAAAAGTCTCTCTCGTAGGAAGGGATGTTATTGGATTGGGCTCCAGAAAAGGAAAATGAGTTCAAACTATCACTTCTTCCAAAATGACAAAAACAAATCATGGCAGATAGAATTTCCTTATATAAAATAAAATAAAAATATAGGCACACAATTAAAACTAAAACCACGGTGTAAACAAACCAGATTCGTAAGAAATAAAATAGACTACATATTGTCGGTAACTTTTTACCATCGGATCCTAACATAACAACAAGCTACCAGTTATCTCCTACATAAGGCATTTCGTACCTTCATTTATTTCGATTCCGGGTCTTATAGATACGTACAGATTAACTAAATAAAATTGCTAATAAAAAAGAAATAAACCGGTGTCAATAAATTGAAGTACTGAAACGCGAAAATAGGTAAATCTTATTCAATTAAATAAACTTTTTTGAATAAACAATTTTTATGACAATTATTTAAAAATCAAGTAGAGTGAGAGATGATTCATTTTACAAGCAGTGCAGACCAAACATATGATTTATAATAGACATATACTAATCGATCTGTAATTAGATTTAATAAATCAGTATTACAGCGAAATGCATATGCATTTCAGGAGATTTATAAAAATATTTATCATATCCAGTACTCAAAAGTATAGGTTTTTTTTTTAAATAAAATTTTATAACTAAAACATATTTAGTGCCTCTCATATTTTTTTTGGAAAACATTTCAGTTATTTCTTATTTATTCTATTAATTTTATTTTATCATAAAAACTACTACACCTACCGTCAGGATCACTGGAAATGAACTGGCGGACATTGCAGCTAAACGAGCACTTGCTCTTCCAGGTCAGGGCACGCCCATTCTGACACCACAAGAAATAAGTCTTCCAATGAAAAATGAGATATTATCTAGTTGGCAAGCCATGTGGGATGAAAGCCCGCCAAGCAAATTAAAAACCATCAAAAAACCACAAAACCATGGACCACATCAAACCCTTCCAATCGCAGGGAGGAGGTAGCTATTGCCAGATTGAGAATAGGTCATACGAGTTTAACTCATAGATATCTGATCAGTAAGCAGCCACCGCCAAAAAGTCAATACTGCAACAGTGTACTAACAATCAGTCACATATTTGAGAAATGTCATTTTTATTCTGCGAACTTGAGTAGATTGGGAGTAGGACCGAGTGTATCGGATGCTCTGAATGATGACCAGAAGAACGTGGAATGGTCTTAGTTTTCTTAAAAAGGAATGGCCTTTTGAATAAGATTTAAACCAGAAAATCTGTTATACGTAATAAAAAATACCAACAGAAGTAATTATTTAAATTTTTTTTCGAAATTAATTAAAGTGAAATAGAATTATAGAAATAGAATATAAAGCACGAAACATGGGCGTTGATGATCTCAGGGTTTTACGCCCTAAAGCCCCAGACAACAACAACAACTACTACACCTACGAAGTTAAATGTTAAAAGTACTTTATTGTACATTTAACTAGCTTTAGGTTGAGTGCCAGCAGACGTCCTATATTTCCTGAGATATATTTCTTGATAAATCAAAATTTTTTTCCGAACAACTATGTGATTTTGTTTCTCGGTAAATATCATTTTAAAAAACTACTCCTACAATGATAAACCTCTTTATAGTACATTAAACTACCTTTAATATGAGTGCTATTAGACATCTCTCCTTTTAATGATTCCAGAGATATAGGTTTTCCAAAATTTATTGAATTTTCGTTACTTTGCTATGAAATGTTGTTTTAAAAAAAAAGCTGAATCTCGGGAAAAACGCAACTTAAATAGCTCTAATATGGCTCATATTTTATTAAATTTGCTCTTATATAAACGACGTTCTCCAAGGTTTTCTAGTCTTTAATTAATTAAAGTAATTAAGTAATTACTTTTAAAGATATGGCGCTCCAAATGAATTTTTTTTAAACATTTGGAAACAGCAGCCATTTTTTACTCCCCTAATTAAAGTTGACAGACTCATTAATTTTATTACATAGTTTTAATTAATTCTTCTCCTCTTAGGTTCTTGTACTAATAGTTGTTGCAGATCAACAACTTTATACCTAAGATGTAAGCATGTTAATTCTTCAATAATAATTTTTCAGAAGTGGATTTAATGACTTGACCGAAAGCTCTTAATATTTATTTTAATTCTAATTTTAATTTTTTTCTCTTTATTTTTTTTATTATTATTACTAAATACTACAAAACCGCTTTCTTTTCATAACTAACAATAAGTTACGTTACATCTTTTTTTCTACTTCATCTTCTATATTCTACTCTCATTCATCTATTTTTTCTTTCATTCAGTGATTCATCTCAAATATTGATTTTCTTATACAAATTTTATTGAAATTGAAAAGAACTAATCTGATTTTAAAACTTACCGAAAGCATAAATCAATATGAAAAAGGAAGTTTATTGAGATAAATTTATGAAGAGAGATTTTTTTTTTCATTTGTAGAGAGATTATTTTCATATATAGAGAGATTTTTTCAATTATAGAGATTTTTTTTTCACTTATACAGAGTTTTTTTCCCCATTTATATAGAGAGTTTTTTCATTTACTGAGAATTTTTTTCATTTATAGAGATTTTTTTTTCTTTTATAGAGATTTTTTTTCATATATAGAGATTTTTTTCATTTATATAGAATTTTTTTTTCATATATAGAGAAATTTTTTTTTCATTTATAGAAAAAAGTTTGTTCATTTATTTATTTATTTTTATTCTTATTTTATTTTATTTTAGTAGAATGTGATCATTCATCACTATTACCTATTGCCCACAACAGTTTGTAGATTGTAATATCTATCAATAAATAAAAAGTATTTTTAAAAAAATAATTTGAAAATTTAGACAATTAAGTAAAAACAATCATAAATTAAAGTACAATTGTAGAAAGTTAAAAAAAAAATAATGATAAGAACATGGTGAACTAAATATAGCATCAGAAAAATTATTTTATTTTTTTACATTTATTTATTTAATGTAATTTACAACTGTACAAATAATAAATACAATAAGTTAATATGTTGTATGTTTCATATACACTTGAAAATCTTGGGAAGGAACCACCCATTGGTGGTACTTCAAACATTAATATAAATTAGAAGGTCCCGTGGCCATCTTCTTTTCAGATGCATCGGGGAATTATCAGGGATTGTTAAGGATGAAAGATTAAGAATTAATGGGTTAGGATGGTTAAGGAGTTTGGAATGAAAAGACGCATATCTGTTTTGGGCCAAATCTGCAACGAATGGGATGTTAAGGTCTTTGTGAATGAGTTTATTTTATTTTAATTAAACATTTTTCTTCCGTATTTTTACCTTTCTTGACCATCAAATGTTTTCTGTCTTACTTGTAGTATCTAGGCCTAACCAATTCTTCTGAAATTTCGTACTAATTCAGTTAATAGGGCATTGGTAACAAATGATCAAAAACCATTAAACCGTTTGCCAATGGTAACAAAAAAATCTTAGGGTAGATTTCGGCCTGGTGTACAAAAGCCATGATTGAGAAACATTGGAGGGCTAGAGCTGGAGGACGTTCAATTGGTAATTGCCTTGTAAAATTGTTAGTTAACCAAGAAATAATAGTAAACTAATTTCTTGCAATGAATTCTGATGTAAAACTGTTTGCCAATGGTATAAATAATAATAATATAAATAAAGAAAATCAATATTTGAGATGAATCACTGAATGAAAGAAAAGTTAGATGAATGAGAGTGGAATATAGAAGACGAAGTAGAAAAAAAGTTAATTAACAATTTTTTAATATCTGGAATTTTTCTTTAGGAAGTCTGTTGAGTCAATTCATAATAAAATTTGTTGAGGTTAATAACTTCCACTTGAATGAAATTTGTATTAAATTATCATAACATGGTACAACGTTTCGGGACCACTGTCCCATATTCATGTACTTTAAACCTACAACAATAATAAAACTATCAGAACAACAATCTTCTTCCTTATTTATTTTAATTCACACAATTATATTCACCTCATAATTTCATATAGGAAATCATGTCACACTTTACACTGTTCTCTCTTTTCCACCATAACTTATTTGTGCATCTTCACTTCTCCTTAGCACAGCCATTACTCTATATTTCTTACTATCTCTTTGGACCTTATCTCATGTCCAGTGTGCTGTTTGGTTACCTCCGGTTTTTTTTTAAAATCCTGCTTTGTATTTAACATTAACTTAGTGATTTTTTTTCTCTTAAACTCGTTTATTTCTTCTGACTTTGTTTATATTTTTAGTCTATTTGTAATGTCGATGTAATGTGTACTTAAGTGTTTAGTGTCAGTTTTGTAGTTTACTGTGTTTCGTATGTTTTTGTTATATATATATGGCTTCTAGAAATCTTCTGCTTTTTGTATTTTATGCTGTATCTATTATTTTTGGATTTTCAAAGTTGAATTCGTGGGTCAGTTTTATGCTGTGGTAGGCCAGAGCTGTGCAATTTATATTTTTAGCGTTTTTACAATTGGTTACATGTTGCTTAATTCTAGTTTCCACTTTTTTAAATGTTTCACTAATATATACTTTTTCAGAATTTTTACAATCTATCTTATAATTGTATTTAGTTTTTCCATCTTATCAACTTTG
Source organism: Halyomorpha halys (assembly GCF_000696795.3). NCBI lineage: Eukaryota > Metazoa > Arthropoda > Insecta > Hemiptera > Pentatomidae > Halyomorpha > Halyomorpha halys. The sequence goes on from NW_027105968.1 coordinate 204,995, forward strand.
TCTTTCATGTTTGACAGCTTATTATGTAATTTATTATTGTTGTATGGACCGGTTCTGATATATTAATAATAACTTTCCAAAATAAGGATTTATTGACTTTTGACAAAAATCTCTTCATTTATAAAATCATAAGTTAATCGTATCTCAGAAAAATGATTGACGATTAAAGTATGTGAGGAAGGAGGGCTATAATGATACGATGAACGTGAAAAAATATTCTGGTAATTTTATTTTACTTAACCTTGATGAAGGCGTGTATTTGGGCCAAAACGTTGATACACAATAAATAATAAGTTGCTTGTATTAGTAGTATTTCGATGACTGTACCCCCCTCCACTCCTCCCTCTCGTTTTCCCCCTCCTTCTCCTTAAATAATTATTAACTAAAGAAGATAAATTCGAAGCAAAACTTTATCAACAGACTAACCGTGGCGGATATTGTTTGCTTTCCGGAAATTTTCGTATCCAAAGAAAAACGTCCATAGCTCCCCTGATCGGTGAAATGACCACTTTTCTGCCTGGCGGTTGATTTCCTCCGATCTGACACACTATCGACCTTCTTGGAGGTGCCTTACGTAGCAATGGAAGTTTTGACGTCTGAAGTCGGAGATCAATGATGGAATCCCTTCATTAATGCATTTTTTCGCTTTGATGTAGGTCCTATGCAATCTTGATGATAAAAAAATATATTTACTAGATCGGCCTGGTGGGCCTAGGGAGAGAGAGAAAGAAATACTTTGTTCATTCATGCTGCCCAAATACATCGGGTTGCTACATTACACAGCATACTGATCAATCCGTGACTGGACAAATATGAGTTACATATTTTTACATGATATAATATAATACATAGATAACATTTTTTTTTTCTTCCACAGTTTTCTTTTACTTTTCTTTTACAATTAATACCAGTCTACAAACTAACTACAAGTTTTTCGATTTATTCCTTTTCTTTTTCTTTCCCTTTCATTTCACAACCCCTATTTCATTTGATCAACAAATTCCCCTATTAATTAATTTTTATTAAATAGTTAAAACTATTTCTTCATAAATTGATACATAACTCCATAACAGGTAATTTGTCGAATTTTTTTTTTATATATAATTTATTTATTGTTATTTACGAGTAAAAAAAATTATACAAGTAAATTTGCTGTCAATGATGCTCCGCAGAGGAGGGCCGGTCAAAGTATACATTTATCGCTTAGTAATTTGAGGCAGAGAGAATGGTCAAGAGATGTTAGTCTAACCAGCTTTATTTTCTTATGGCAGTGGCGAGCTAGTATCAGATGTCTGTTAAGGGTAACACACAGGTATATATGTTATTTATCAACATTTAATATATAAAAATCGATATTTGTTCAGACTTTATGCGCTTCCATACCGTTCATCTGATTGTAATGCATACACTGTAAAAACAAAACAAAAAAAAATTATTATTTTTAACTTTAGTTTTTTTTTTTTTATTAACGAGTATTGAAGAATATTAACTCCAATACAATCATTACATGACTCATGGATAATATTACTTTAATGAATGAAATATATCAATGTAAAAATAGTAAAATTTTCTGTTGATAAAAAATATAATTAAATATTACAAAAATTTAACAATACATTGATCTGAACTCAATAATCAGTTTGATGGCGTCTATCACAAATTGCATATTCACAATACTTCACTTCATGTATCTTTTCTATGCTTTCAAGTGTATTGAATTGAAAAATTAAGAAGGACTACAAAATATGTTTTATATATGGGCCTCTTTATGGTTTTTTTCTTCTCTGGATTTAACGCTTCCACCTAAAAAAAAATGGAAATTCATTTTTAACAGACATCCACAAACAAATTAAATTATTTAATGGTCTAGTGGTGAAGAAGTAAAATTAGATAAAGAGAAAATCATTTAAAAAAATAATTTTTTAATCACATTTTTTCTAAGAGAAAACATGTGAATTAGGTAAGATATATAAAACTATATTTCATCCGACTTAAATATTTTAGATAAGAAACTGCACGTAGAATTCGATTGCTTGACATATGCTCTAAACTTCCTATTTGCTACAAAAAATTATTATATAATAATCAGAGCAATTTGGTCATACGAAATTGAGCTCTGGGGCTCTTCCAAATCATCAAATTCCTCCCGTATCCAATCCTTATAATGCAAAACCCTCCGTAAAATCCTTGATGCTCTTTATAAAGTCACAAATAAACTCATCCAAAAAGATCTTAACATCCCTTTCGTTGCAGATTTGCCCGGAAATCGATATGAGTCTTTTAATTCTATACTCCTTCCCCATCCTAACCTCATCCTTAAATATCTCATCATTGACAATCCTTGATAATCCTCTGACGAGTCTGAAAAGAATATGGACACGGGACCTTCTAATTTAAATCCCTTCCCAAGATTTTCGAGTACTTGAAACATACCGCATATTTACTCATTGTATTTTTTTTTTGTACAGTTGTTAATTACAATAAATAAAAATATTTGAGGAAGTAATACCAATAAACACAGATTGGATCTGGATAGTAAATTTTGAATGAAAAACATAATCAATGAACTGTCCAAATAAGGAAAACATGGTGCAAGAGAGGAAGAATGGTAGAAGCCAGTACCTGGTCCGGAATATCGACTCGCCCTCAGTCAACAGTCTAACTCGATTCGGAGAGGATGGGCAACACGGAGAGCAATGTGACCAGTGGTGTCAAGAAGCAAGCCGATACTTCGTCCATCAAGATCTACAAGCTTGTAGACCTGAAAGGTATCTCATCATCTTTCATTAGAGTAAAAAATATAATTTGTAAAAATAGCAAACAGTTAAGTAAGTTCATTCCACACACACATATATACCTTACTATCTCAGGTTTTCTAAAAATTCTGCATAATTTTATTGGTGTGGGCTTGGAAAAATTTGAAATTTTACTGAGAGACGTGGCATCTCGTTTTTTGATTACACAGCTGTAAAAGCCTCAACAAATATTGAACATCGTTTTGTAATCGCTGTAGAAGCTTTCCTAATTTTGTTAGGGATCCGAGATAGGTATCATTTTAAATTACATTTCATACTCTTACATGCAGTATGAAAAGTATACAGATCGGGGATAAGACAGCACTTTTGAATATCTAATTTAAAATTGTCATTTCTTGTACGAACCCAATATATCTATTTTTCTCCATTTTTGTACATAACATTTAGTATTTATTTATTTTTTATTATTGCTAACAATAAGAACTGTTTATTTTTATCAACTAACACTAAACTAGGTATAATTACTAGTCAAAATTGATAAGTCTGCCAAGTATAGGTAGGGGGAATAAAAAATGGCGGGTCAAAACGTTAAAAATAATTAATTTTTTTTCGGAGCTCTATATCTTTACAACTATCAACAACAGTAGACAATTTAAGAGAGCATAATTTAAAGTAGAGTAAATTTGCTAAAATGTAAGCGCCAATAGAGCTATTAACGTCAATATAGCTTTTTAAAAAGCAACATTTCAAAAAAATATTGTATGCAACATATTGAAATATCAGTAGTTAGTTAATTTATTTTGAGAAATCTAAATCTCAGGAACTATGAGACGTAAAGATGTCTATTAGCACTCAAATGTTTAAAAAAAAAGTTTAATGAGCTACAAAGTAGTTTATCACGTTTATTTTCATAAGAGTAGTAGTTTCCATGAAATTTGCTAAAATAAATTGATTTATTGTTATCCAATAATATAAATTTTCATTAGCCAAATTTATATTTATATGTGAATATCATAAAAACTACTATCCGTAGAAAGATGTGTCATAAACTAATTTATAGTTAAGTTAAATTTCCTTTATTTTGCGTGTTGACTTGTAAGGATTATGTGCGGATCTATTTTTTCAAAAATCCAACATTTTATACGAATAACTAGAAATTAACATTTTGTGAGTTTCAACAAAGATCATAAAAACTACTAGTCCTACAAAGATTTTTTTTTTTTTTTTTT
>NW_027105968.1:210419-212334 GCF_000696795.3 Halyomorpha halys
TATGTCAGCTGTATAGATGGTGTAGAGGATGGGACCGAGAATACTACCTTGAGGAACATAGTAAATTTAACTAGCTTTAATTGGAGTGCAGAGAGACATCTGTACGTCCAACGTTTTCTGAAATAATGATTTTCTTAAATCAAAATTATTGCCCGAACAACTAAAAATCAATTTATTTTAGCAAACATCTTGAAAACTAATATACTTACAAAGGTACAGGTCATAAACTGCATTTATAGTAAATTAAACTAGCTTTAATTTGATTGCTAATAGAAATCTGTGGGTCACATTGTTCCTGAGATATAGATTTTTCAAAATAAATTAACTAACTACTGATATTTCAGTACATTTTTATAAAATGTTGCTTTTTAAAAAACTATATCTTGAGAACTATTGGACATGGATAGTTCTATTAGAGTTAATATTTCAGCAAATTTACTTTTCTTTAAATAATGTTCTTTTAGATTTTCTAATGTTGTTGGTAGTTTTTGTGATATAGAGCTCCAAATGAAGAATTCATATTTTTTAAGGTTTTGAAACAGCAGCCATTTTTTATTCCCCCAACCTATACTTGGCAGACTTATCAGTTTTGACTAGTAATTATACGTAGTTTTTATTAAAGTAATCAAAAATTGGGGTGAAATAATGCTTTTTTTTCTTTCCGGCTTTTGTACAATATCCCTCACATTCATATACAAGCCTTAAGTACGTAATTTCAGTATTTTGTAACTTTTTTAGTTTGTCTGTTCTCAAATAGACACACACGAATCATTTTGCTAGACTATGTTTTTTTTTTACTCAGAGGACCACAAAACATGTATTTCTATCTAAATCTCGAATCGAAAAATTGTTCACGTTCGCAATAGTTTTCCTTACTAAATATTTGCATATATAAGTAAAAGTTGAGAATTTAAAAATAGTGTTTTCATATTAAATGAAAGAATGTCACCTAATCTAACATCTCTTACTAGAAAGCAGTAATTCCAAAACTTGTTCTCTTTTTCTAAGTCCATTTATGGGATCTTGACATCTGTAGACTTCAAAAACGATTGGATATATCTCAGGAAAATTTCAAATATTTTGAAATTTGTGCCAATAGAATAATTGTGCCAAATTTTAAGAAAATCTGGGGTGGTAAAGTTTAAAACTGTCAGTGAATAGGTATTTTTATTTTTTGTTATTTTTAGAACTCCTGAATCTGAAACACACAAGAGAAATCAGAAATATATATATAAAAGTATATCCTTTAGATATAGCTCCTTATAATGTAGCGAACCTACAGTTTAAGCAGTTTTGTTTTGTATGAGATAGGCTGCCCTAATATTTCGTGGGGTAGATGGACAATGTTGGGGCACACTTGAGATATGTTTTTGCACTATAACTAAAACACAACACTAAGAAAATTATATAATATATAGATATATATAATATATAAAAGATAAATATGGGTTTCCGCTGCAGGTGCTATAATTGGTCCTGCAACATGCCTCGTTCCTACCTTATCGGCATTGAAGATGGTATGAATTAGAAATGCGACATCGATATTTTTTAACATCGATGTTTTAAGTTTGTCCCAATTTTTTTCTAAAAGAAACTAAATGAAAACAAAAAATTTACAGTATAAACAATTTCCTTTCAACAATGTGGTGGGATAAAAAAGGACCTCCAACCATCCCGCTAACAACGTAATAAAGATAAATTACGACTAGAAAAACATCGATGTTAAAATATCTATGCTCAATATTAAAATATCATTGCATACAAATCTTTGTCAAAAATACTTCGATGTTTTTGAACAACCTTTCAGAAAAAGATGGTCTGTTTCAATGACTACCATGCTTAGGCCAGTCAGGAGTGCTTTTTATATTAAAGAATGGGACATCGACTACAAAAAATATCTATGTTTTAAAATATC
>NW_027105968.1:212860-225129 GCF_000696795.3 Halyomorpha halys
GTTCCAATGACTACCATGCTCAGGCCAGTCAGGAGTGCTTTTTGTATTAAAGAATGGGACATCGACTACAAAAAATATCTATGTTTTAAAATATCATTGCTTACAATACATTATCCAAAATACATCGATGTTTTTTGACATCGACAGTCGACAGAACCACTTCTGGCAGGCCGCAAAATGCGTGATCGTTGGAATAGACCTGATGTTTCTGAAATAGTTGTTCAAAAACATGTCGGATTCTTTGTTTAAAAAAACACTTCTGACTGGCCGGAGCATGGGTAGTCTTAAGAACAGTCTTTATGTTACTGAAATGGTTTTAAAAAAAAACATCGATGTTTTCTAATCGATGTCGCATCTCTAGTGTGAGTGTCCTGAACAGCAGGTTGATGTTAGTTTTCAGCTAGTCGATGAACTTGATGTGCCTCAATTGTATAAACTCAGGCACAGTCGGTAAAAAACTCAGGAACAGGAATTTGCTCGTCCTTTAAAGGAATGTATAAATGAAAGATGGCAGGCAAGGTGAGACAAAAGTCCACCCCGTAAGTTGAAATCTATAAAGAAAGATGTGAAGTAGTGATCACCCTACTCAGAGTAGGACATACCCGAATGACATACATCCACATCATAACAGGAGAGGCCCCTCCAAAATGTTCGAAATGTCTTAGTAATCCATCAAACTCATTTTTGAAGAATGTCATCACTACAAATTAACTCTGAACCAGTTAGGGATACCAAACAAATTTCCAATGCTGTTGAGAAACGACGAATCTATAATAGAAAAAGTCATTAAATTCATTTATAAGACTAACTTAATAATCAGCCTTTAATTATTATAATTATCTATTTATACTGCCTCATTTTTAAAAATTAGAATAGTTACTTCTCTGTTTTTCATCATCCTTTCTACTATTGTTACGACTATTAAACAACCACATAGAACGTGGGGAGGTGGGGATGAGGCGATGGTCCTGAAACGTTTTAATTTAATCTGAGTTTTAAATAAGATGAATAAACAATGAAGATATTAATAAGATGAAATAAAATGACTATACCTAGTATGGTTGTTGAGGTAGGTTATAAAATGTTGTTGTGATAAGTTAATGACCATACAGAAATTGTGAAGAATAGAATTTATTATTAAATATAATAATAATAAATACATGTAAATTAAAACATAAAATAAGTTTTCCCTTATTGGTTGGGTTTTATCGGTTTATTTTGATTGTATCAAATTGACTAAAATTATCTGCAAAGTTTTATAAATCAATCTGAGGCTGTAATACTAAAATTAACGTATGCAGATTATAATTAATAATATTTTTGATACAATTCTGATTGTTAATGATAATTTATAACTAAAGCTATTATTTTATTAGATTGTCATTGATGATGGCCAGTTCGGCTGAAACGTTGGACATCTAATAAGAGCTTTATTGACATCAGTATTGACAAAAGCCTCTCCCATAGAGAGGGATTCATAGTGGTTGGCTATAGCAGGATAGAAGAAAGAAAAACATTGATAAATGCACAAAAACATAAATAACATAACAGAGTCCTTATAACCATACCCCGAAAGGAAAACACCTAAATATTCTTTAAAACTTTTTTCCACTTGGTTTCGTCCCTCGCAAGCATTCACCAGTTTTCGCCTACCCACTAGTTTATCACTCAACCTGCGGTGTAGTCGTCTATTTTTCCTGCTGATCTCTCTCGGGATTCACTTCATGCAAGCCTTGATCTATATATTGTCTTTCATTCTGGCCAAGTGCCCAACCCAGCTCCATTTCAACCTGTGGGATTCAACCCTTTGACTTTTAATGTTTACTTTTTGAAAAATCCTTTCCTGTTTTCTAGTAAACATTAAACTCCATAGAATTCCATTTGCATGGTATTCAGGTTCAGTTTTTTGTTAGTACCAAGTTTTGAGCCCCATAGAGAACCCATAGTGAGATTAACCATGCAGTCAAAACTCTGATTTTAAGATCCAGTGATACGTTGGACATGTAATATGTTTAAAAAAATAAGTTTGAGACTGTTTGGATATTTTTTCTTATTATTAAGGAGAATTCCGTTTTTCAATTTCAGGCTATTTTTAAATATTGCTCGATTTTACAGTCTTAACCTCTTCCTGTTTTAAACTAACATTTCAAAAGTTATATAGGACCTCGCTCCCCGGGGGGTCTTAGCTGGGTGGGTCTGGCGGGGAAGGGTTGCCTTTTTGTGTGTGTTAAGATTTCCTCTTGTGAGATTGAGACATTTCGTACATCGACCAACCTACTCGCTATAATTGTCTGTTTGAAAAGTCAGATTAGTAAGGCCACCACGGAGGGATTGGAGGGTTTCATGCCGTTTATCAATTTCTGGTGCTTTTTAAATATTGCTCGATTTAACTATCTTAAAGTTTCTACTTCCCGTTTTAAGCTAATATTTTTGAGCTTTGGGGCTCCACAAAACCTTCGAATTCCTCTCCTATTCAATCCTTACAATCAAAAATCCTTCGTAAAATTCTCAATGCTCCTTACTTTGTTACAAATAAAATCATACATAAAGACCTTAATGTTCCATATGTAACCGATCTAGCACGAACCAGATATCACTCCTTCCACTATAAACTCCCTAACCACTCAAACTCCCTAGTTTCTAACCTTGCATCCTCTTCCATTCCTGACAATCCTCCGAGACGCCTGAAAAGAAGATTCGTGGACATCTAATGTAAAATGTCATTAGAGTGACTAACATACCAATGGGTAGTTTCTCTACACGCCTGTAACACTCCAATTTAACTTAGATCAGATTTACAAAATATATTATAATGTACAATTGTAAATAGCAATAAATAAATATAAAAAAAAAATCATGAAATTCAAATGATCAGTAATTTTGACATACAATTAAAAAAAATAATTGACGTAACTATACCAAAAATTATTTTTATTACACCGTATTTAACAATATATACATTAACTTCTTGTTTGAGACAGGTTTTTTTATCACTTACAATAAAAAATATTCACATAGTGTCTACACTTTTTATTTTATTGTTAACTCCTACGTTTCAGCCACACTGGCCATTCTCAAGGACCTATCTATCGGGTCTTCACCAAACTAGAATTAATAAAATTAGAATTAAATTGAAAAAGTCTTCCAGCCATTAAACCTAAATTATATGTCTTCTATTGAATTTTATAATTAGGGCTAAAGTTTCTAAGAAATGTTCCGTTCCGACATTAAAATATAGTACCGATGTTACTTTTTCACCACTATGAGCTTAAGATGACCAGGTTTGTCCACTGTTGCATAAAGACCCCTTGAACGACCCTCACGTTCGCAGTACAGTAAAAAAAAAAAAAATCTTTTTATAAACTTTGTAAGAAGAATAAAAAACTTGAAAGGAACTGAACACACCGCTGCGGGTGAAAACTGAGCAAAGCGAAGAGTCAGGACTGTCGCAACCTGAATGAAATTACTCAACTCAATGAGGTAGTTTCCCTGACTAAACGTTTCGATACGACTTTACAGTTTGGACCAGTCAGGGTCACGGGGACAGTTGGAGGTTAAACTTATCCATGTCGCCACTCTTACTGTTCAATATTCATTTCGCTATCAGCTTAGTCATGCTCTTGGCTATCCGAGAGTAGAAAATTGATTTATATCAATATATATCTTAGACCATAATCGCAACATTTAAAAAAAAAAATCTTCCAAGTACATATCGTAGTTTTCTCGGACATATCCATTTCTTTATCGGATATATAATAATTTATATTTCAAGAATAACGGTCAGTCGTTTAAAAATTAATTCTACCATCTAACATATAAAATTTGGCATGACTCGAATATGTTAATAGGTCTGCTAAATAGAGAATGACGTCACGCAACAGACCAGCTGAGTTCCACACCATTTTGTCTGTTGTAGTTTTGATACGTTAGATGCAGGCAATTCGTGTTTGATTTGTATAGGTATTGTTTTGGATGTTTTTAAAACTCTAATAAAGTAATAAAAAAAAAGGTATTACCTAATACCCATGGCCCTATTCCCTAATTTTATTTGCTGAGTTTTCTTAAAGTAGTTTTACTAGAATGAGAGGTATCCACATATTATAATTTTTTTAACTGTTTTAACTAATAATAAAATTTTTTAAAAATAAATAATTCAATTTTTATCCATTTTTGTCTAAACACATTTTATTTTTCTTATAAGTCCGACGTTTCGGCCAATCCGGCCATCCTCAGGGACAATCTACCATAAAACAGCTTTTATTACATGTATGACCTTAACAATTCAAATTACTTAACATTAATTATTTAAAATTTACCTCACCTTAATACAATTTTGGAACTAAAATTATTTAAACACTTAACTTTATGCAGTTTTATTCTGCCCAGGTCACAACAACAATTTCTATGAATCATTAAAAATATTAGTTAAACATACTCTTTTGTAAATAAATATATCCTACATTATGTTTAATTACCTAATTAGTCAAATTTTACATTAAAAACAAAAATTAAAATTCATTTATCACAGTCACTTGTTAAAACTTTATCACAACCTTGCTTGTAACCTTCCTCCATTCAGTTCAAGCATTAAAAATATTTATTATAACAATATTTTTGTTAATTTTCTTCTTTATTTCATTAGTAAAAATCCCATCAAGGCTAATTAAACTATCCACATTTAATTTATCTTATATTTTTCATAAATTAATTTTACGTAATATCTCTGCATAGTGTTGGTTCAAATTTCTTGTATCTTTTTTTGAAATTTACAGTATAATTAATATTTTCAGATATATAAATGGATTCAAGTATTTTCCTTTTGAATGTATTATTTTCTTTATGGAAAATCATTGTATATTCAAAATCAAAAAAGTGCTGGTTTTTGGTTGCATGTTGTACTAATGCCGTTTTATTTGGATCCCTCTCCTTGTTTTTCAAATCATTATTGTGTTGATAAATTCTGTCAGCCAATAATTGCTTCGTTTCACCTATATATACAGATGGACAGTTTAGACAGGTAAGTAGTTTTACTAGAATGAGCGGTATCCACATATTATAAATTTTCTAACTGTTTTAACTAATAATACAATTTTTCATTATAGAACTTCCATGGAAACTGAGAGATCCACAAAGTTCAAAATCATTAAACACGTTCAGCAAGAAAGTTGGATCATAGACGGAATTCTGTTTTATAACATCCCTTATTCTTAGTTCAAAAATGTAAAGAAAATCCGACCAGGGACCGAATTGTATAAGTCAGCATTGCACTTTGAAAAGAATAGAAAATAGAAAAAAAGAAAAAATGTAATTTGAATTTTGCGATGTGTACAGGCTCAATATAAACAGTTTTTCATTAGTCTCAGAGCTTAATAAAAACAAAAAATAAATAAATGTGACTTAAATTTAGAAAGTTTCTCAGAAAACCCGCTTGAAGCTCCTCTGCATTTAACATAGACTTTAAATTGGGCTGCTTACAATTATATGTATTTAACACAACATTATAGATAACCTTAATATTACGGAAGATTTTTGGATTGAACAATTATATCACAATTAAATTTTCGGGTTGAAAGTAAATTTCAAGTAAAGAGTCACACAGAGTTTCTCCAAAGGCACCTGTCTCCCGATGCCAAAGACGTAGAAAACACATTAATGCACTTTCTGATGCATCAATGAATATTGATTTTTTTTATATCGATTCCAAGCAATAGAGCGATGTACTATGTATGTAATTCTGAAGAAAATAGATAGCTAGACGATTGCTAAAACGATAGTTTATTATAAATCAAAGTTTGCAAAGCTACAACAAAGTACTAAGTAAATACATAAAGTAGAAACATTATTTTACTTCCAAAAAACAATGGAATAGAATAAAAGTCCTTTTCCACAGTGTTAATGAACTTAACAGTGTACTATAATAAGTTATTGCAAGTATCTCTCCAAATTTATAATTATATACAAACATTCCTTATAACCTTCCCATGGTAGTTCACATCATGCCCGCTAGGAGTGCTGCAAGCAGAACTCGAATATCGAAGGAGCACGCAACGAAAATGATGCATATTATTTACATATGTGTCGTAAATTGGTTGTAGGATAAATTTAAGTTAGTCAAAATATAAATGAATACAATGAACGGAATATTGATATGGATAGTTGGAAGAACCTAAAGATTTAACTTGGATGCCAAAAGAAAATAATTCGGAATGTACAAGTATGAATATTATTGACTAACACATCTCATATCTACTCGTCTCTTCCTAGTTAGAATCTCTCCGGTTACTGTCCATCTTGATATCTTCTTCGTCTGCTCTATTATTATAACTAAACCTGAAAAATGATGTGAACACCAAGGTCACAAAATAAGGCGTCCCTTTCTCCAGAATGATTGGCTTATTGAGCTATTCGTCCCTTAGTAGTCAAATTATATTATCTTCTTTTCCGAGCGCATATTTTGACAAAAATTTTAAAATTAGTCCTCATTTGGTGGTTGATCGTCAAGCTATTTTCCAATAATTTCTTCATATTTGTATAGAATGATGCAATGCAAGTGTTTTCGTATATAATTTGTTATGCTTGTCCTCGAGCCAATGTTGGAGGGGTACCTCCTTTTTGTCCCAGTAGCATACCTCCCCGTTCCCCTCCAACTATTCCAGAATATTCATGTCTTAAATAGTTTGTCAGTATACCTTTGGTAATTCAAAATTGAGAACTTTTTGAGCTTGATCCATCTGCGATCTCGTTTTTGCTAACTTGTCGGATTCCTCATACAGGAACCAAACAGTGGTCCGGAACTTATAGGAGTGCTAATAGGTTCACTCTCATTTAATATTGACAAGAGACTATTTCTTTATATGAGACCCTTGTCGAGATGGTTGTTTGTTATGTTAGATTAGTTCTGAATTGAAGAAGTGAAGAACCCTTCACCAGAAGGTCTCGACAATGCGTGTTCATACAGGCTAGGTATCTGGTTAGAAGAAGAATGAAGACCCTTACAGGTACGAGCCGCAAGGCCCCAAAGAATGGGAACTTCATTCTGCAGGGTTCGAGCCTGCAGTCGTGAAGGGGAAGGTGAGTTCGTCGGGTACGAGCAGTAGGACCTTAGCAAGGCTTATGAAGAAGAAGAGATGTCAAAGTGAAATATAATACAAATATACATTTTCAAAATTAACACTACTATGTACTAATCCATCGTGTTACTCAGTTCCTCGTAAGTCTAATCCACTATGCATATTCTTATTCACAAAGGAGGAGATTCTCTGAAGGGGAAATTCGCACTAATGTCTTCCAATTTCTCCTGAGTCAACTCTATCGACAAATAAACGCCATCGAGAGATACTATATATAATACGTTTTCTTTTAGTAGATCAGAAGATTCTTTATTTATTGATTCTAATGTAATTTAAAAATAATACAACATATAACATGGTTATTAATTTGCACAAAGTATTTACAAGAAATATACATTTCAATAAATGTTTGCCTATGACTGTAGGAGTTCTCATGGTGGTAGCTAATCAACGGTCAATCGGCAGCATAATCAGTGAACAACAGACGGTTTCATGGTAGATACACCTTAATAAAACCACTAATAATATATGGTGTAGAAACGTGGTCACGCCTAAATAAAAGCATCTACCAACTGGATACGTTTGAAAGAGTAATTTTGAAGAGAATCGTAGGAGCCGTATGCATTAAGAGCCCTATGGAGACTATAAGAAAAAAACGAGCTGTTTCTACTTGAAAATCAGCATTTCCTTTTATATCGAGACACAAATTTTAAAATGGCTTAGTCGTGTGAAGATGAGCAATGAGTGGTCGTTAATTTATACATAAATATCCAGGAAAAAAACCCAAGAGAAATATTTGGCTGTTCTTAAACAGGCCAGTGGTCGCTTCATATGCCTGATGTGCTGATAAAAGTAGAAGAGTGACAAGTATTCAGTCATGCGATTACGACCATAACACGCAATCCCAGTTTACGGATAGTGAATGACAGAAAAAAAGTGAAAACCAATTAAACTACAAAGGTTGCTTTTACTGAACTGTTTTCTTTTTTTTGTTGCCTGTTTGCATCTTTTTTTTTTCCGAACCCTCTAAAACAGAAATAAAAAATGAATTAGTAAGTGCATTACTGTGAAAAAGAAAAGTAATTCGTGTTGTGTCTTACCTTTTACTACCTTTGGTATTTTAAGGTTACCTGTTATGTTTAATGTCATATATGAGCCATCCACTCTAAAAAGGAGCTATTTTAAGTCCGGAGGTGAGGGGCCTTCTCGTGTTGTATCGCATATAAGATAAAAATCTTTCAACTAATCGCAACAAATGCCTTTAGCTTCAGCGATTCAGCAGAGCGAGAGGTTTTTAGAAGTAAGGTAAGCCACGATAATAACAACAGGATGGAATTTTTATTTCATTTTATTTTAATCAATCTCTTTCTTGGTATAAACCATATTTTGATTGCTATTACAATAGATTATAACTTACACTATAGTTATTTTAATCAGCATTAACTCCAATGTCGCTCATTATTATTGTTGTTAAAGCCACCTCAAATCGACTATGTCTTTTTGTTGGAAGGCTATAAAATGAACAAAAAACAAAATGGCTCGGATTAAACATTTATTTGGTTCAATTTAAACATTTTAATAACTAACATAAACAAAATATACAAGTAAAAATAAAAAAGCCTTTCAGATAAAAATAAAATAGTTCGATAAATTATGAAAATTACAATAAAACTAATTTACACGAAAAAAAGAAATAAATATATAAAATAAATACTGTTCGACAAAACGTTTGCTCCACACCGATAGGTCCGAGGAAGAGTGCTGCCGAGATAGGTCGCAGCTTTTGTTGCTAAATAAACCCCTGCAATGGTCCAGAGTTGGTGTAGTGGCTCATTGATGGTCCAAATATCCAACAGTCGCATTGTATTAGGCGAGCCGACAAAACGAACGCAGACAGGGCTGGTTACACACGTTCCTTGGGTTCAGGGGTTGGCCACTAATTACTTAATTAATTGGAACTCATATTAAAATCGAAACACAGAAGTGGTCTGGTTCCGAACTGTTATGCCGACGAGTATTCTCAAAAAATGTAAAATACAATAATATCAACCAAACGCAGACAGGGCTGGTAATGACGCTACCAGGGCCACTAATTAGACGGAACTGCTATATTAAAGTCGAAACAAAGAAAAGGTCTGGTTTCGAACTGTAGTGACGACTAAAATACTCAACAAATGTCCAAACTATTAAACTATAAATGCAGACAGGGCTGCTGAGGACGCTCTCAGGGCCACTAATTAGTCGGAACTGCTCTAAAAAACTAAGATGGTCGGTCCGTTGCTAGGTGACGCTTCTTAGCAACAATTATCACCCCTAGCAACTGTCTCTATTACTCATTATTACAAACAAATATAATTACATATTTTTTTTCTTTTCACATAACTAAATCTAAATAAAACAATACAAATTAAAATATATGTAACTAAACTAAATACTAATAAAACTCAAATACTAATTACAATTATTTACAAGGTAATTATATATTATGGCGTTAACAATTGTAGTGACACCGCTATCTGCTGGTCTATACTGTAACTACTACAGCCGCAAAAACCGTTTCTGTTCGACATGACGAACCTAGCTGCCGCAGCGTGAACTACTACAGTCATTACACAAACATCGTATTTTGATATATGTACTGTTTCTTGTGAATAATTTAACATGACTTGTATATAACCATTTATTATGCTATTATATTTTCAAATGTGTTTTTGAATCAATAAAGATTACTATAAAATCTTCTGACATTACCACACAAAAATATGCTGTGGTATTGTTTTTCATTGGTTATTTTCATTATTAGGGTTATTTTGAAACACGATCATCCTGGCAGAAGTCTGCAGTTTTTATAATTTTATTAAAAACACATATGAAAATAATAAGAGTAAAATTTAACACAAATTGTATTAATTTATAATTTTTAAATATTAATCAAATAATTATATTGCTATCTCTTAAATATTTTTGATTTTAAAATTTTAGCTTGATTTCCATGTGATTCCAGGAATATTTTGAATACAGAAAAATACATATTTAATTAATTTGAGAAATTCATTTCTTTATATGATTGAAATAACTTAAAATTTAAATAATTAAATATAAATATAAATAAAACATTAAATATACAAAACATAATTTTTTTATAGAAAACATTAAATACTGGTTAGTGAGTAATCCATCTGAATCTTAACTCTCCGATTGATTATTTCAAATAAATCACAACAGTGCTAATTCATCCTTATTCCATCAGTCTGCTGGTGTACCTCCTTGGTCCTATCCTTTATACAGTTTTCACAGCTGACATTCTAACCCATCCTAACCTATCCTAACATTACCCTTACCAAGAATGACACTTGTCTATTGTCAATGACCACGATCCTTACATTGTATCCCAAACCCTCCAATCCCACATCACTACCCTATAAGAATGGTGCCAAAACTGGAGGATTAAAATTAATTCCAATAAATCCCATCAAATCACATTTACCCTTCGTCGTATACCCCTAAGCCCATGACCTCTTGCCCTACAGTATCCTTTAATAATACCCCACTTATTCCTGTTGAACTGATCCGTTACTTAGGACTACATCTGGACAAACGACTGACATGGAATTCTCATACTAGACTGAAAAGACAGGAAACTGCTCGTTGATTCAGACTATTACAACATTTACTAGACAAGCGGTCTAAATTGCCAACCCATTACAAAAGACTGATCTATATGACTATTGTAAGGCCTATCTGGACATACGGAGTTGAGTTTTGGGGCTCCACTAAACCAACAAATTCCTCCCGAATCCAATCGTTACAGTCCAATATCTTTCGTAAAATTCATAATGCTCCTTACTTTGTTACAAATCAAGTGATCCATCAGAATGCCCCATATGTTGGCCTGTACCAGATACCATTCCTTTCATGATAAACTTCCCAACCACCCAAATCCACTCGTTTCTAACCTGGCTTCTCCTTTATTACCTAATAATGCTCCTAGGCGTCTGAAAAGAAGATGGCCTCGAGATCTTCTCCTCTAGAAATGTTATTGGAGTTCTCTCAATGGGTAGATTCTCCACATGTTTGTATCATGTCACTATATCACATACTGCAAATTTAATTGTTGTATATATTTTTATATAGTTGTAAATAACAATAAATAACACTAAATGTTAATAAGTGTTTTCTCAGGAATGTAATAGGCTATTCCGAATTTTTTGGTTTAAAAAAGTTAATAACTATATTAAGCATTTTCAGGGCGTTTACGCTCAGGAAGTTTACGTTTTTTTTTTTACTATTATTATATACCAATCAATTCGTCTCTTCCCGAAGAGAAAAAAATATGACTGATTCCATAAAACAATATTATATTCCCAGAAAATTAAAAAAAAAAAAAGATAAAGAGGATTTCAGTAATGTAGTTTTAAAAAAAAAAATTATGAAAAAGCAAATTATTTTTGTTTATAGGGTCCTCTGAAACCTTTAAATACAATTTTTTAAAGAAATAAAAACTTAAAAATTTTTGAACTTTGTTTTTTTAGAGGATTTTATTTTCTCCCATTGTTAATATAAACGTTTATAACTCCATTCCTTTTTATCCAAGTCCTACGTTAATAGAGTTGCTAGAAAGCTGAATGTCTTTCCTTTTTACCTATATCACCATCATTTAAATTAGGTTTGGAATAGAAAAAATCTTTTCAAATATTTTATTTTATATCTCCGGTTTTAATTTGCTTAATCAGATCCATTTTTTTGCCCTTTAATGCAGCGTATACCGCCCTAAACCACTTCCAAGTTTCGTGAACATTGGTTTAGTCGTGTTGAAGTTAGTCCTATTTTTTTAATTATATATTTTTATGATGTAATGTTATTTATCTAGCCTAAATAGATACAATAATAAGCAATTGATTCAGTCATTAATTCAATGTATATAATATATATAAATAACTAAATATATTAATTTTTATCGAACTTTCAATTGTATTCAATTAATCTGTCTACATTCATAAGTCTAGAAATTGCGAAGTATTGCCAGGTCTGCATATTTCAAGGGCACTATTTATAATTCGCAAATAATTCTTAATACAAACTTATGGAATAAATCATTACTTTTTACATATAAAATATATTTTTTTTTTTTTTTTAGATTGATAGATTTATTTATTGATAGATATTACAATCTGCCACACAGTTGTGGGCTATAGGTAA
>NW_027105968.1:225203-233306 GCF_000696795.3 Halyomorpha halys
CATAAATAAAAAAAACATTTTCTTTTATCATCGAAATAATATTTTTTTTATATTATTGATATTAATTAATTAGTCGATACTTTTCTTCATTCTCATATTTTACTGTCAAACTTCCAATGTCTTCGTTCTTCTTATGGCAACAGTCAACATTTTTTGATTTTATTTTACTTTAGACTGAAAATATCACTAAAATATAATATTATAATACACATCGTAATTGTCTCCCTGTTTACAGGAGGAGGACTTCTGGTCGAACTTATGAAACGCGCAGCACAGACAAAGCAATACGCCGAACTGGACCACGCCATCAAGACCAAAGTAGAGCCGTTCTTGTACAACAAGGGCCAGGGGAAGATGATGCCCGTGAGCCAGCTCGTCCTCATGAGGAACAAGGAGCGGCCCAGGCACAAAATGGTCTCTCATTCAATTACTGTATAATATCGATATGACATTAAAATAAATAAAATTATATTTCGATAATTATTGTTTTCAGTTGCCTCCTTTGCGAAACTTGGAGAATCCTGATGATTATGACATCGAATCCTACGTTGTTCCAGAACCGACAGAAGAAGATCTTAAAGGTACTGAGAATTTCAGCATTGTATCTTTTGATTCAGTTAGTAAAAAGTATACACATGACACTATGGGTTCATATTTCCATCGTGTTCGGCCATCGTTGCCTCAATATTAATAATAATTATATTTTAAGTGATTCACTGGAAATGTACTGCTTCTACTAATTTACCTCTACTTCTTTTCGAAGATATAGGGTTAGATTTCTTGTACAATAATAACAAATGTTTCATTGAGGAACTCTCCTTTATTTTATTAACAAATTTCATGGAAACTACTACTCCTACGAAAATAAACATCATAAACTTACTTTATAGCTGATTAAACTAGCTTTAATTTGAGTGCTAATAGACATCTGTAGTCAAATGGTTTTTGAGATATATATTTTTCAAAATGAATTAACTAAGTACTAATCTTTCGGTAGATTTTTAAGAAATTTTGCTTTTTAAAAAGCTATATCTCGAGAACCATTGGACGTAAATAGCTCTTTTAGGGCTAATATTTCAGCAAATTTACTCTTCTCTAAATAATGTTCTCTTAGATTTTCTAGTGTTGTTGGTAGTTATTAATTTATAGAACTCTGAATGAAAAATAATGTTTTTTTAAGCTTTTGAAACAGCCATTATATTTATTCCCCCTACCTATACTTGGCAGACTCATCAATTTTGGCTAGTAATTATACATAGTTTTCATTAAAGTGATCAAAAATTGGTGTAAGATAACTGCCTTTTTTTCTTCTTGGCTCTTGTATTACTGCTTTGGGCTTAGCAGGGATCAGGAGACAGCACTATAGCTATATATTTATCTTTTTCTTTAGTTTCAGTGCTCTCTCCCTTTCCATATTTTTTCCATTCTGTTATTCTGAAATATTTTTGTTGGTTAGATTAAAGTATTTGGTTTAGAATTTTCTAATAACAACTTAATTTTAAAAGATATTCCATTTGTAATGCCCTAGCTACTAGTTATCACAACAGAAAATTGTATGGAACTTGCTTTAGCAACTTGCTGAGATGCTATTTCATGGTGAAATAGTTCCAGTCTAGTCATGTGCATGAAGATAATTGGTATTTGTTAGGGAGGAACCACATGTAGTACATGCCTGCCCTTCACTCCAACAAATAAATAAAACCTAGTATTGAGCTTTGATTAAAATTAAATGTTATTTTAAAACTTGTATCAGGTACATGTCGCTTATAGGACATCACATTATATACAATTAAGATACTGAATTGAATTTATTTTACAAAAGAAACTTAGAAAAGAGGTTAAATTAAATTAATTTTATTAAATAAATTAGAGAAAAAAGGTATAATTTTTTTATTTTATTTCAACACTTATGATTCTTTTATATTATTTTTTATGCTGTTCTATCCAAACACGCAGATCCTAATAAATACCGAGAAGTGTGCTGGGATTTGAAGGAAAGAGGAGCTGTTGGGGAGACCATCCTTCACCTCTGCCTCCTCAACGCCACATCACTCCACGCAGATCTGGCTAAGAGGCTTCTCAGGTTCTACCCAAAGCTCATCAATGACGTATACATGTCAGATGAATACTATGGTAAAATTTAAAAAAATGATGTTATTTTAAAACATAAATTCAATCACATAATCAGCTAATTCTTGCCACCTAACTGGCCTGTTTCACCTTCACGGCACATCACAACTAGTTCTTCAAACAACTCATATATTTCCTGATTGCTTCTATGCTGTCAATCTCCTACTGAATGAATTTGTACAAGATTTTTCTTTTCTGACTGGGCGGATTAGTGTCTGCTATTGTTTTAGGTCCATCAAGATATAAGACACCTTGAATGATATTGTTGCAGCCCAAAGTAGCATCAACTTGTAGATGAAATTCTTCTTTTTTTGTTTCTACAGATACCTGATTGTCATTTGTTACTAGTAGAAGATATGTGAACTAAGGAACCTACTTAAATTGTTATTAAACACAGTTAACCTTTACTCCTGATTGCCTAGATTCTTCTGATACCACATGTTTGGTCACCCCCCGTTACTTAGCAACAGCCTACTTTTGTTATTATATTCTTTTATTTTTCCTCTTTCTCACATCTTTTATTATTATTACTTAATAATAATTATTTAAATAATTTTGTTAAAATTCCACACTTCCTAAAACGTGGATGTCATGATTGAATGTGCATTTAATTAAAATTACTCACAAGAAAGATATTGAATTTCACAATTATTATTGATTAATCAAATAAATTATAAAAATTAAGACACCAGAATTGAAAAACATTTAAAGCGTGTTAATCAAAACTTTTCTCCTCTCACTATTAAACAGTCATCTCAGACTATTTATGTGTAATTTTATTGCCTGAAAATCTGTTTACTATGATACAGTTGCAATAAAGTATTATGTATTTTATAGCCACTGAATGATTAATAGCTAACAATCTCAATTTGATTATGTTCATCAAATGACAGGCTTTTATAGAACTAACCATATCTAAAACATTTGAAGGTTGAATATAAGCTAAAAACTTTTTAAAACTTATTTATAAAATAACAATCATTCATTTCTTATTAAGTGTAGCACTTCATTTAAAGAAATAGCGACAAAAATTATTATTTAACCATAATAATCTACAATTATGATTTCTTTGAATCAACATAATATGTATTTTATAAATTTCCTATTTGCATTCTTATATTCTCAAGTTATGTTAGCCATTCTTCAAAAATGAATTGTTCCTTTGAAAATCTAATTTCTTTTTTCAAAACCTGATTTTTTTTTATTCCTTCAATTCACTACTTTAGAATTCAGGTTCAACTATAACCTAACTATAAAAAAAAATAAAAAATGAGCATAATAATTATTCCCTACTAGATTTTTTATCTTTTCGTACAAAATTCCTTGCTTAACATTCTAAAATTAGGCTTCTTTTCTAAGGTATTTTAATGATAAAAAGATAAAAATTATCTAGTAATTCATATTTCATAGATTATTCATTTTAAATTATAATGGATATATTATAATGTATTTGTTTTTAACCAAGAATATTATATGAGAAGAAGATGTTCGGGGGTGCAGTTAGTGGAGATCACAAATTAGTAAAACTTACTTTATTTGTGCAATGGTTTTGACCAATATTTCAAGCATTAATCAGGACTAATTACAAAACAAGATATTATCTATTATGAATAAAAAAAAAACTCTATAACTACAAAATAAAGAGATTGCAAATAATATAGGTACATAAGTAGTATAGAGAAAAAATGTAGAGTAAGAGTGTATATAAGAAGAAAAAGGTGTTTTTTATCATATTATTATTTTTTATCTTCTTTTTATTTCTTGTTACAATGTTTTGTTTTGTTTTACTTCATTGTAGTTCTTTTCTTATTTTTTACTTAACCTTATTAAGACCTGAAACTTTGGCATGAATAAAATAAGTTTTTTGATATTCTAATATTTGTTATATAGGGGAATTTGTTGATAAAATGAAATTAAGGGTTGTAAAATGGAGGGGAAAGAAAAAAAATGAATAAATTGAAAAGCTTGTATTTAGTTTGTAGACTGGTATTAATTGTAAAAGAATACTGTGGAAAAAAAATTTTTTTATCTTTCTATTATATTGTATCATATAAAAATATGTAATTTATATATGTCCGATCACAGATTGATCAGTATGCTGTGTAATGTGGCAAACCGATATATTTGGGCAGCATGAATGAATAAATTTCTTTCTCTTCTCTTGTGTTCTCTACTGGACAAAATCCTAATCATCTTCTCCTCATATAACTTATATCACATTTATAACACATGAAACAGGATATTAGTATTGATAATATTTATCATTATTACCTATATTCCAGGTGAAAGTGTCCTGCACATTGCCATTGTCAACGAAGACCCAGCAATGGTGAAATTCCTACTAGACAGCGGTGTAAATGTCAATGAACGCTGCTTTGGGAACTTTATGTGCCCTGAGGACCAGAAGGCATCAAGAACTGATTCATTTGATCATGAATGGGTCAACTTGCAATCATTTACTACATATGAGGGGTTAGTCTACAGCTATTACTATTACAAATTCAACTACAGGCAAGCTTTAATTTAGAAATAAAATCTGTTGCTTGTTTAAACTAAAGATTGGGTGAGTTTCTTAATGTTCATGTTGATTAGATGGTCCTGAAAAAGAACTTGCTCATTGTTGCTCTATGTCTTCTGCTGGGCCAGTTTTAGCCTCTCCCAAATGTAACTAGAAAAGGTAAGATGCCTACCCAATGTGACACCCAGGTAGAAGATAGTGGTGGAGATCAGTAGGTCCTCTGTGTATATGGTTGAGATGCGTAGGTAGAGCTTTCTTCTTATTCTTGAATGACATCACAATGGTGTCTGTCTTAGCCAGATTCATCCTGATCCTTTTGAGGTTTAGCTTTTCAATGATGGTGAGGGCTAGACGAGCAAAGGTACTAGATGCTTTGATACCAATATCCTCTGCATAGAGTGCTACCATTTCCTCTGGGTGCTTTATTGAGACCACAGGCACTATAAAAATAACAACTAGGATTGGTCCCAGTACCATAAATTGAAGATGAAGGACATAGGGCTGGAGACAAAAGGTTCCCCAACCTGTATGACAAATGATCTTTCACTAGAATAACTTCTAATTAGTCGTCATAACAACACAGATATCCTGTACTCCTCAAGTTAATTTAAAAAAATACACATTTTATTATCCCTGAAAGAGGTATAGTCTTGAGCTATATTAGGCTTGAGGTATAGTCTATTGGAAAATAAGCTTTTATATTTTCCTCCTTTGGTTCTTATTTTAAATCATGAACCGAGGCAAGAAGATCTTAGATCCTTTACTAAATCTGGATTCTTCAGCCCCTGATGGAAGAGCTACAATTTACAATTTCAATTTAAAATTTCATTGAAAGTAATCCTAAAGATTTTTGTCATCATCACATCCAATTAAATAAAAAAAAATAGTACCAATCGTATACTATGAGGTAAATGATTGTGTGACACCTCTTAGGGGACAAAAAAGGAGGACACTCCTGCCGGGTTAATTCTATTTTAAGCCAACTAGATTTGTGAGTTGCTAAGTATAGATAATAATTGATAAAAAAAAAAATTATATATATTCTTCTTAATGTCCTAACCATATTAGAACTATCAGTAATTTCTATCAGACATATCTTTTAAGTTCTGACCTGAAAATTATCATAAAACAGATTCATAATAAATTTTTATTGAAGAATATGATAGATTCATATAAAATCTTGAAGACAATCACAAGTGATTTCAAATTTAATTAAACAAATCCATTAAAACGTGGCTTTAATTAATAATTAGACCTCTTCTTTCCATAACATTATTTTTTATTTTAATATTGCATATATAATCTTTCAATTCTTATATTTTAAATATATATTTTCATATCATTTTTTTCATATTGTTAGTGAAAAATATTGAATCTATTATTTTTATTTTGGTTCTTTAAAATTGAATACTTTTTTGTGTGTTCAATTACAGTTTAATTTTTTATAGTTTTCAGTGTTAGAATATATCTCATATTTAATAGATTTTATCAATAATGTTTGAAAATTATCTGTGATTTATATTTAATATCAAACAAATAAATACTTAGAAGAATATTGATTGACCGTGTGTATAGCTGAATGGAATATGGCCTGGGTGCGGTCAAAAACACTCCAATAGTAGATGGAATATAGATTATAATAGTAAAATAATATAGTATAAAATAAATTATATAAATAAAAATAATATAAAATAATAGAATATAAAAATAATATAATATAAAATAAAATAAATATAGTAAAATAGTATAATCATTTACTATTTGAGTTTTTTTGACCGCACCTGGACCATATTCCATTCATCTTCAAATAAATACTTGGATAGTAATTATCATATAAAGCTCTGACATAATTTATTTCTTATTGATATTTAGAACCATTTTGCTTTGATCTAGGTATGTATATTGGGGAGAGTACCCGCTGTCCTTTGCAGCTTGCCTCGGACAAGAAGAATGTTACAGGTTGATGCTTGCGCGAGGAGCTAACCCCGACAATCAGGACACTAATGGAAATACAGTTCTTCATATGCTTGTCATATATTCAAAAATAGTAAGTTTGAATATATTTAAGTCTGTTAAAAAGTATTCAATTCATTAGTGAGTAATACAGAAGTAAAGTTTGATACAATAAAATATAATTTCAAAAATAGAACAGTTGTACCAATGGTTTGGCATTAAATCACCATATTGATATCCCTCAAGACAAAAATAATCTTTAATTAAAATAATTTAAAACAGAACAAGTTTACCTATTGTCTTACACTGCACATAAAATATTTCTATAAAAATGAATTAATATTTTTACTTTAGTTTATTTAAAAACAACGGTTGATTATAAAATTGTATGTAAAAATAGATTTATTATTATATAAATATAACATTTAAATACATTATAAGTCAGAAATTTAAAAAAATAACCCTATTGACTAACTCATTAACTTATAAAATATATTATAATAAACTTCATCGCCAAGACATCACAGTAAAATTATTATGAATCAAGGGATATGCTAGAAATTTTATTATGAATAAGTATATATATATTACTGAATCAACTTTGAAAGTTGATTTTCTTGCTAATGAAATATTTTAAAATTCTCGTGTAAAGAAAAATACCTTATCTGCTCTAATTATTGACTGAAAAGAAACACTGGAAATAGGGATCAAATGATAACCATTATGTAAATTTATCCAAGAGATGGATAAAATGATTAAATTACTTAAATGTGTCCAAGAGATGGATAAAATGATTAAATTACTTAAATGTATCCAAGAGATGGACAAAATAATAACGATTTTATAAATTGATCCAAGATTTGGGTAATTTTATTTGTTGAGCATAGCGTAAATTTAAGAAAGAGATGAAAAAAAATGACTACCATAACTTAAAATTATCCATAGATGGATAAATAAAGATCATTACATACATTTATCACACTAACTAGGGTAACACTCATGGACTTCTATATCATTAAAAACATTAAAAGCTCTTGAAATTCCTAAATGAATAAACATGATTTTAACACATTGACTGCTGACAAGCAGGTTCACATTTATTGCTCAGGATGCTGACTTTAAGTTACCTCATCTTTTTACTGGAAGCTAAGTTATAGTGGGCATCCTAGGCAAGATCATATTCAACAGCCTGTCTGAATAGAATATTATATGGGAAAACTAGCATATTTATTTTATTTTAAGTTACATATAACTTGAATTCTGGTTTGAGACTGGTTTGCTTATCAATTATAATAAAAATATTCGTTAATAAACATATTTATTTTCTTATGAAAGGAATATGGTCCGGGTGCGGTAAAAAAAAACAACTCAAATAGTAGAAATATACTATTTTAATGAGCCAACGTTTCACCCCACGTTGCAGGGCTTCTTCAGGGCTAAAAAAAAAAGATACAAACACATAGTTACATAAGGAAAACAAAAACATAAGTGTAAAATAACAG
>NW_027105968.1:234042-245295 GCF_000696795.3 Halyomorpha halys
AATAAAAAAAAAAAATAATAAACAAATTTAATTTAATAAATAAAAGAAATTAAAAATGTGAGAATTTATTTAGTTCCATTTATTTTCTTATTATTCCACTTTAAAATTCCAGTCATTCCAGCCATTAACAAGGATAACTTATTTTAAATATCGAAGCTACAGTGTTATTAAAAAGCTGCAGGCTATTCTGCTATTGTCAGATTATATTTTAGTGTATCAACCTATTTCTAATCTTCTCTTTTTCTTCCTCTAACTACTGTGTGTCATCAAGCATGGAGTCGCAGTCTCAGTCCATCTAGCCCACTGGTTTCTGTCCCTGGCTAGTGTTTTCATCTCCGGGATTGTGCATTCACTTGCTGCCCCTAGTTTTCCAATCTACTCAGAGTACAGACACCTGGATCTGCCATGAGGTCGTCTTCCTTCCGACATTGGTTCCAATTAACACCTGGCTTTTCTGGTATCGTCCATTCTACAGACATGTCCATACCACTTCAGTAGCCGCTCTTACATTGTGTCTCGCACTGATTTCACATCCAGATCCTACCGAATCCTTTCATTTCTGACACAGTCTCTCCTGGTCTTACCAACTATTCTTCGGAGGAATCTCATTTCTGCTGATGTTATCCTTTCTACGTGCTTCTCGAGCTTTCTGATCCAAATAGGAGGACTGAGAGAAACACGAATTTGTATCCATTTTGGCATTCATCTGTATTTTGGCATTTCTGCTTACTTCTTGCTTGCCTATAAGAGTTTTGGAAATATGATGGTACACTCCATTGGCCTTCTTCACTCGATTTAGAAACTCCTGGTGTATTTTACCATCTTTGCTAATTATATAGATAGATATGAAAATTTATTCATTAGTTCTAGGGGTTCACCATTGCACAAAACTGTAGGCTCTGCGTTTTCTCTTCCGACACACATAATTGTTCTTTTGTTAGAGTTTATTTGCAAACCTCTTATCTTCAGTTCCTCATTCCATTCAACCAGGGATGTCTGAAGAGTCATCTATCAGTACAATATCATCTGCATATATCATCTGCATATATCATCGCTTGAGCCAGTACTGGAGTCATGTTCAAAAAACCTACTAGTGCTCTTGGGCATCTCCTTTTACACACCTTCCATATCTCATCCATAAGGAGGACAAACGGTAGTGGGCTTAGGCTGTCTCCCTGCTTTACTCCCTTATAAAAGTGGAAAGGCCACTATCTCTTATCTTATAACTAATTTACTTTTTCTAATACTATTAAATTTACATATTCTTCATTCTACTATAATTATATAATATTCTACAATAATCTTATCACTCACTTTATCTACATTATTTTTGGTGTCAATTGTTGCTGTTTAAAACTTGCTAATATTATTTTTTGTTCCATCAGCAAACCTTCGACATGGCCTATGAAGTTGGTGGAGACCTATCTATAAGAAATGTACAGTACCTAACACCACTGACATTGGCAGCAAAATTAGCAAGGATTGAACTGTTCTTCCACATATTAAATATAGAAAGAGAAATTTACTGGCAGATTGGTAAGTTACAAAAGTATTCATTTACATGAATTCCAGTGAAGAGATACAAGAGACAATGAAGCTAAAATGAATTTTAATTTTTATCTGTTTGTGCCTAAAGCAAATTTATGCTTCAATATTGACAAACTTGTAAAATTATCAATAATTATTAGGTATGAGATTTTTATGAGATGAAAAAGTCAAAATATGATTATTTTTACATAAATATATAATAAAAACAGAAATATTAAATTTAAAAAATTTCCAAACTTAGAAAATTCAACTTTATATATTTTGAACAAAAGCCTGATAATCAACAAAATTCTGTATAAATTTTTTTAATTCGAAAAATTTATATTTTAAAAGGAATAATTAATTACATTTAGTTCTAATGGTTATTTTGATTCAACATCCTCATTTTTCTCACCAATAAATTTTAAAGTGAGATGCATCAAGCTTTCAAAAACTAATCATTGATCATTCCACATCCACAGATGTCTACATCTAATTGTACGTTCATAATATTACATGTTTATTTTAGGCTTGGCTTAAAATAATTTAGAACTGTCTACATTGTATTTTTTATCTATGATTTTTTTTTTCTCATTGAAAAAAAAAAAGATCCAAGTAAAAAAGGAAATATGGACTAAAACACGTACTTAAAAGTAAAAATGGTGAAATATTTAAAATGAAATGAGAAATATGTGCTAGTAAGAAAAAATATGTAGATTGTTTTGTATCTAATTGTTAAAAATATCGTGTAATGTTCCTAGAAAGTATAAAAATTCATAATGAAGTTGTAGAAAAAATTCCCATCTCTATTAATTATTGAAAATTTCACAATTTCGTCAGTACTGAAATTTGTTCCAAGTACAGGGAAATAGCAAAGAAAATTCTTTTAGCAAAGCTGTCATTTGTACTCCTTCATTTCTAACCTCTTCATTTATATTTCAAAAATATAATGGTAATTTTATTTATTTCCTTTTTTAAATAATTTTCTCAAGATCCATAAAATATATAAAGAAAAAATAATGTATTGTAATAAGTTCTTTTATGAGTAAATCATTATTTTTTATATATGACTGATTTTTAGTATAAGATCCTCTTTTATGAGTAAATAGTTATTTTTATATATAAATAATTGTTAGTAGGTTTTATGTGATTTATCATTTCAACATGTTTATTTGTAGTATTAAACCTACTTTATTTGTAGTATTTTTATCATCTATAATAAATATGTTATTGAAAACAAAGCCAAGATGGCGGCATGTGTTCTGCGAAAAGTTCGTTGAATCACAGCCATGTCGAGAAGATTCAAATATTTTAAAAACTTTATTTCAACTCCCTATCATAATTGAAATTACAATACATTTAAGAAAAATAGAAGTTAAGAATAAGTGTTCGAGAATAATGTTCATGAAGAATTACATGCATAAGCTCAAAACTGTTGTGCTACAATCGATGTTCACTTTGAGCATCGAGAGAAAGATCACGGTTCGTGAAGGTAAATTCGTTCCTTAGGCGCGGTCGGGGAATGATGTTTCGTGGATGAGGAGGTCCTCATCATCTCTTGTCCAGCTCAAGGGTGGACATCTTCAAGAACGGAGATATCGGAGAGTCACTCAGGAAGAAAAAAGAATTCTTTGTTTGGATCGCCAAACAACACACTTCGGCGGATTGTAAGAAACTTTTAGAGTTCTGTTTGTTTGCTAAAAGATTGTTTACAGCAAGTGTTGGTTTTTTTGAATAAGAAGACAAAGAAAATCATCAAAAGAAGATTCAATGAAATTAGTTAGTTTTGTTCTACCTAAATTTAAATACATGTATAAAAGAGATATTAAGTTAATTAAGTGTTATGAAAAATAAGTGTTATGATTGCCTAGAAAACCGTCCTGAGACTAGAGTCTAGAATATTATATATAATAAAAGATAAATTCTCATATCTATTTAATATTTAATCTTCTTATTTATGGAATTGAGCTCTGGGGCTCCACCAAACCATCAAATTCTTCCAGCATCCAATCGTTACAATCCAAAATCCTACGTAAAATCCTTGATGCTCCTTATTGCGTCACAAATAAACTCATTCACAAAGACCTTAACCTCCCATTCGTTACAGAATTGGCCCAAAACAGATAAGCGTCTTTTCATTCCAAACTCCTTAACCATCCTAACCCATTAATTCTTAATCTTTCATCCTTAACAATCCCTGATAATCCTCCGAGGCGTCTGAAAAGAAGATGGCCACGAGACCTTCTAGTTTAAATTAATGTTTGAAGTACCACCAATGGGTGGTTCCTTCCCAAGATTTTCAGGTGTATATGAAACATACTACATATTTACCTATTGTATTATTTTGTACAGTTGTAAATTACAATAAATAAACAATAAAATAAAAAAATCTTCTTATTTGACCTTGTCCTCTTCAAATCTATACTTTAGATCTGAGAATAAGTAAAAACTATTAATTTTTCTTTTAAGTAATTTTAAATATTTTTTGAATATTACAATATATAGATATATAAGAAAATACAATGTTTTTATTAAAAGGAAATTATGACACATTCTGACTCAAAATATATGATGCAATGACAATCCGATTGGATTTTTCATACAGCGAAAATTGAGAATAAAACTAACTTTGGATTAATAAAACTGATAAGTAGGTATTTACCTTGTTAACAGAAATGTAATGATTCACCTTTAAAACTGGTCTAAAGAAATTTCTAAAATCTCCTAGATAAACAATTTTAGACTGTCGTTCAGATAACAACGACCGATTCGCAAGGAGAGAAGTACTGAAAAGCTTCTATCAGTTCAAAGATGGAGCCCAGTTGTGGATAAAATAAAAAAAATAAACTATAACAAAAATTAATATTAAAATACATTTTATTACATACATACATAACATACTAAATAGAATTTATATATAAAAATAACTAGTTACTCACAAGAGAGGATATTACAATATTTTATTTTTATTAAAAGAAACTTTTATGATTAAAAATGTAACGGTAATATCAAGCATGTAAACCCACTTGGCCGATCTGGTATAAAATAAATAAATAAATGAAATTTATGATTTAAAATATATGAGGCAAGGATGATTGGATAGGACTATCCCAAATTGTGAAAATTGAGAATAAAACTAATTTTGGGATAATAAAACTAATAAGTATTTCCCTTGTTAACAGAATTGTAAGGATTCATCTTTAAAACTGATCTTAAATAGTTTTTTAAATCTCCTACATACACAATTTTTTCTCAAAAAATGGCGTAGGTTGGTCACTCTAGTTCATTTTTGAGAAAATCTAAAGATTTGACAAATCGATTTTATGAAGTGGCATTTGCGGTTGGTCGATTTTATTAATTTCAATTAGTAATTTCAGTTTCTCACGACTTTTCATTTTTAAGCTAGCCTGTTCACTTAGATCATTTTTCGAGACTTGCTTATTTGATCTCAGAGGTATAGCCATAAGTTGAAAACTCGACTTCGAAATTTTCAGAATCACAATATTTCCCGTTACTATATATTCCATAAAAAAAGGGGTGAAAGTAAATATGGACATGAGCACTTTTGGAGATAAAAGGAAATAAAAAATGTTTAAAAAAGTATATTTTTCTGAGGAGTATTTTATTTTTTTAACAATGAACAATTGAATTTTTTTATAAGTATCATATTAAACATAAGTACACTTGAAATATATGTGAAAAATTAGGAAAAGGTGACCAGAAAAAAAAGAAAAAAAAATGACCAGGAAAAGGTTCATTAAAAAAAACTTTGTTAAGCTATTAACTTTGTTAAGCTATTAGTGTTCATAATTGCAGCATGTGATTTTAAAAATTATAATGTGAGACAGGAACAGTTCCTTTAGTAGTTGCCCTGAACAAATGGATGGGGGTAACGGATGGGGTGGAAGAATGGAAGAGAGTGGGAGCACCGCAATTTTTCAATAAATGTGTGATTGGTACTTAAGTGGTTTACATGAATCTCCCCTACCCTCCTCAATGAGGTGAACCAAAAACATGAATTGATAGAACGAGTATTGAACATGAAATTGGTGGAGTTTTGAAAATCTTTTTTTTTTTTTTTTTTAATAATTTATTTATTGTTATTTGCAACTGTATACCCATATATACAAGTAAATTTGCTGTAGGTGACATAGTGACATGATAAAAACATGTGGAGAATCTACCCACTGATAGAACTCCAATAACATTTCTAGAGAAGATCTCGAGGCCATCTTCTTTTCAGACGCCTAGGAGGATTATTAGGTAATGAAGGAGAAGCCAGGTTAGAAACAAGTGGATTTGGGTGGTTGAGAAGTTTATTATGGAAGGAACGGTATCTGGTTCTGGCCAAATCGGCAAAATATGGAACATTGAGGTCCTGATGGATGACTTGATTTGTGACAAAGTAAGGAGCATTAAGGATTTTACGAAGGATTTTGGACTGTAAGGATTGGATTCTGGAGGAATTTGATGGTTTAGTGGAGCCCCAAAGCTCAACTCCGTATGTCCAGTTGAAAATCTTAAACTTTCAATTCAATATCAATATCATCACAATGATATATATGAACTTTCATGATCCAACCGGCATCCTCATTCAAAATGCGTGTTAAAGGTTTGCCGAACTCTTAACTGAAAGGAAATACAGTACCCCTTGAAAAAACAAGACCCATGATTATCGAGAATCATCTGTTCAAAACAGGAGAATCTTAGACTGTTGGAATATCTCTGTGTGAGAATTGGAATGGACTAGACATTGAAAAAAAGAGTGGAACCGACGGTGGGCTACATTAAGAAAGAACTTCCCTACCATTTGGGCTTACTGGAAGACTACAAAATCTCGCGATTCCTTGCAGGGTCTTACTAGCAATGGCTTTGCCGGTACAAGCTCAAATAAAATGAAGTTTTAATACGAAGTTCAATAATTCTGAACCGAAGTAAAAGTGATTATTGGTAATTGCTTAATATGCGGACGCCCCACTTCCGGGCGTATAGATATATATGTATATATCTGGTTTCGGAAGTCAAAAAAATGCTAATGACATTAAATTTGAGAAAAAATTTCAAATTACATGAGAGGGATAGTATAAATGTACTAAGTAAGATCTGAACAATTCCACTAGATGGAGCACTTATAGATTATAATTTTTTGGCGGAAAATGGGCGTCACCAAATTACTCGCTAGCCCCGGCTCAGAATCGGTCTTTTACCCTATTTTTAAAAATTACGTTCAAATAAATAAAATTTAAAGGTACTTTATAGGAAGATTTTTTTAAATATCGTCATTAATAGAACAATGATCTGATAAAATCCACTTGATGGAACACCTATAGGTTAGTATTTTTGGCGAGAAATGGGCGCCTCCATATTGCTCGGAAGCCCTAGCCCAGAACCGGTCTTTTTACCTTACCGGAATATCTCCGGAGTTTGAGTGGAACTCGGCAATAGGAAGAATAAAATTCGAGTGAAAAAGAGTAGAACCGACGGTGAGTTACATTAAGAAAGTACTTCTCTACCCATCTTTACCCATAAATAATTTCCATATTTACCACTGAGCCCTCTTATTCTTACAATCCATAAATTGTAACGAATCAAGAATAAACAAAGAGGTACGAATGCATAAGATTGAGCAGTTTATCTCTGATGTAATTAAGTAGAAGAGTTTTGATAATTAATTCATAATTTTGATTGTCAAAAAACAATGTTTGTTACTTTTTAAATATTAAATAAATTAATGATGTTAACTAGCGTTTTGTTAATAAACCAAATTCGTTAAGAAAATAATTTGGCGAGCCCCATCTCTAATCCGGAGAGCATCGTAGCTTGAATTGCCCGGACCTCCTGGTTTAAGACATCCCTGCATCCAACTATCGTAATTTAGATAATAATAAAACGTAATTTAGACCTCAATACTAACTATGATTATTTTTTCTTAATGAAACATTAATAAACCATAGATTGTTATCAATAAAATGTTTATTTTGGCAAGAAGTAATTTCTGCTCGTGGAAGCTTCTCTGACGCTCTTCAACCATCAGCCGTATCCACATCATAAAGGAAAGGCCTCATCATAGTCGATTTGATGCTAGTTATCAGAGACTGAAGTTGCATAAAATGCTTTGAGGCAAAAGTCAAAGCCAAACTCCCTCCAATAAGAAGTGAAGCCTTATGGTCACCAAGCCAATTGATGAGGTTCTTCTGGCGAACAGGGACTATACAAGGAAGAATTTTGGCCGCAGTCTGAACGTAGACCAGAACATAACGAATCCTTATTTCATCAGGCCTTGCAACGTAATAACATATCAAATCCTCTTCTTCATCAGACCCCGCCGTCAATGCCTTTTGTTCTTGAAACCCCTCTTGGGATTCATTGAACAACTTTGTATCAGAATCTTCCAAGAACTCTGCTACTAATACGACCCTCATCTCGATTCCAAGTTCACTCTTACCCCAGCCCCAACCAGAAGATTGCGCTGCGCAATCCAAACAGTGTTTTAGATCAACATAGAAGAAAATTCCTGGTCCTATATTACCCTTGTATTGCATCAGAGCAGGATAAAACCCCAAGTGAATGATGGAGTGCATTTTTTCAAGGCTATCTGTATAAAAGGCAAAATAACTTTTCCTTTCCCCCTTCTTGGCTTGCCAAGTAGTTTCCATCGATGAGGCACGATTGAACATCATTTTGAAAACATGAGTCGGTGCCTGAAAGTTAACCGCTCTTTCGACTTTTTCAAAAATAGAGTGAAAAGTTTCGGGTGGTAGGTGCTTCAACTTCGGTTCGGGTAAAAGGATAAGGAGCCAATGCAAGATTGCAATGACAGGATTACTTGTCTTTGCCTCGTTAAGATCGTTTAGAATCAGCATCAGAAGTTTAACAGAAGGTATTTCTTCGTTCACTAAATTCAAACTTTCTTGACCGATGTCAGTTTCTTCGACAACGGGTGTAGGGTAAGGTTTCAAGGCAGTTCTAGAGTCACATGCAGCCATATAAAATGTAATTTTCAAATCTGAAGTTTCTGGATTACTTTTAATAAATTTTAATATTTCTCTCGCTTTGATTTTGTAATTGACACAAGGTTTTGTAATCAGAGCTAAAGCTGTTTCGGGATCGACAGTGGGTCTCTGATGACTCGAAAGCCTTGTCCTAACTGTTCTTCTCATGGATAATGATAAATTTGCCGTCATAAAATTTACTTCTGTTTCCACCAAATACCTCCCTGGAGGCTCGAAATTAATTGCTACGTTGTCTCCTAATACGTCTTCTTCGAAATTATGATCTCCCAAATCATCGGATCTGTCAGAGACAGACGTACCAGTTTGTCCTGAAGAGCTGTTTCCTCTTGGATCTTTTCTATTACTCAGATTACATGAATCTTCATTTGCAGGAACGACTGATGGTAATTTTTCACCTTTACTACCTTCGTCATTCTCAGGAGGAACTAGTTTTCTCGTCTTTGGACTCTTTGTTTCTGATGATCCGGGTCGTATTTTTCCTTCGTCAGCTATCATGATTTGATGGAATAAATATGGTTCTTTATGAGTCTTTACGATGTTTTTAAACTGGATTCAAATCTTTTAACCTATACCTATCTACTAACCTCCACTGAACTAACAATTTAGGTGATTTACTTGTGTTGTCATAGTTATTTTACTAAACACCCGTTAACCTTTATTAACACTATTGTAAGCTTAGACATTAGAAAGTGAAATATGAATAAATATTTAGCTACAAAGATGATAAGAATTTAATAGGCAATGAACTAAAACGTTTATTACCATTTTTATTATTATTTACTTAAAATAATTCTTAACCACCTTTGATCGTCTATTATCAAGAACGTTTAAATGTCGTTGATTTCTTATATTTATTCTGATTACGTGCTAGAATAAATTAGCATCTAATTTGTAATTATTAAACGCTGAAATGTAGTATCTGATCAAAACTAGAGCTAGAAAAATTAAAAAAACTCATATACTCACATCTTGCGTAGACCGTGCAGTGAGATCGCTATCTACTGGTCTCTACTGGAACTACTACAGCCACCAAAACCTTTACGAACCGGCATGACGAACTGCTGCAACAAGAACTACTCCATTTGTCGCTAAGACATCGTATATTGATAAATGTATATTTCTTATAAATACTTTCATTGTACAAATTAATAACCATGTTATATGTTGTAATATTTTTAAATGTATTACTACAATTAATAAATATTACAATAGAATCTTCTGATGCGCTAAAATCTAACATCTTACACGTAAAATCTCTCGGTGGCGTTTAATAGCCAAGAGATTTGAAAAAGCAAAAATTGAAAGATCTTAGTACGAGCTTCCCATATTTTATAAGTAAATGAATGACCGTATGTTTTTTTTACATATTAAGGTGGCTGGAGTACGGTCAGAAAGAAACAACAATTAGTATTACATACTATATATAATTATACTAAAAATAAATCATTTATTTTCCGTCGTTTCACTTCAGTTTGTAGAGCTTCATCAGGGGTTGAAAGATGAATAAGATAATTAAAAATTGATTGGAGAGGTTTGTTGGGGGTGCGGTCAGCAAAGAACAACATAAATAAACAAAAAAATATTTATTTATTTTATTCTGACGTTTCGACCTGAGTTTCAGGTCTTCATCAGGGCTATAGAACAAAAGAGATAACACCAACATTTAGAGAAACAAAATTGAAAAGGAATAGTATACAAACATATTTGGAATTATACAAAATATTGAAATTAATCATAATTGATAATTGAATAGTAAAACAATTGATTGATAATTGTGGAATTTGATGGCAGTAGATTGAAAACAGTGAAAGATGAAATATAATATTATGTAGGTAAGAAGATATGCAAGTAGTGTCTAAAAAACTGAAAATAAATTTTTTTTTGTTTTGTTTATTTATGTTGTTCTTTGCTGACCGGACTCCCAGACAAACCTCTCCAAACAGTAATCTACGGTCAACTATCAACACCTCATTATGATAATTAAAAATATTTTGTCATAGTAGGATAGTGAGATATAAATAAGTAAATTAAGTAGGGTTAAAATTATGTAAATATAAGTGAAAAGAAAATTACTTACAAATGAACAAAAATAAGGAATAAAAATAATTGTAGTATAAAATAGAAAATGATAAGAATTGCGTAAACTATTAGATTAAAATCAACAGGAGACGCAATAATACGTAAAATAGATAAGTAGGCATTACAGAGAGAAAAACAAAAACTAAGGACTAGATATAATGTATTCAGTTCACCCACTTGTTCAACGAATTCATGAATACTTAATAATGCTAAACCAAATAGATAAATCAGTCTACTTCATCTGGGCTCCCGGGCATGTTGGTATTACGGGAAATGAGAGCAAAGCTGCTAGAGAAGCGCTAGTCTTCCCAGGTAGACCCGCAACAATCTTAACTGCAAAGGAACTTGCTCACCCTTTAAAGGAATCTATTAATAAAAGATGGCAGGCAAAGTGGGATGAAAGTCCACCCAGTAAGTTAAACCTATCAAGAAAGATGTGAAGTCCTGGATTACATCAACCCGAAGTAGACGTCGTGAAGAAGTAGTGATCACCCGACTCAGAATAGGACATATCCGACTGACTCACATCCATCTCATAACAGGAGAGGCACCTCCAAAATGTTCAAAATGTAATAGCAATCTGACCGTCAAACACATTTTTGAAGAATGTCGTCACTACACATCAACTCTGAAC
>NW_027105968.1:250635-251825 GCF_000696795.3 Halyomorpha halys
TTCCCAAGATTTTCAAGTGTATATGAAACATACTCCATATTTACCTGTTGTATTATTTTGTACAGTTGTAAATTACAATAAATAAATAATAAAAATAAAAAAAAAAAAATATTTGAAAAGAGAAAATAAATAAATAAACCAAATATGAAGGTCGTTGGACTTCTAGGTCCCCCACCTCTAATACTCAACCCGCAATAGCAAGAAAAAGCGAATAATAATAATATATAAGTAATAAAGAGATAAGTAATAGATAAGTAAAGAACAACTCAGGACCACCACTAATTCAAGTTGGAAGATATTCCAATTGTAGCGAAAAAGCGGTAGTATACTGACATAGTGGGGGAGTGACGACTGTTTTTCATATTGGCGAAATACAAGAATAAGAAATAAAAATATCATAATAATAATAGTTATTAGAATTATATTATACAGGAAACATATAATATAAATTAAATTATAAAATACGTTACTACAATGTAGGTATACAGTAAAAGTAGAATAAGTTAGGGCTATCAAATATAATGGTATAAACCTAAACATACAAAATAATTAGATAATGAGAAATGACGTTTTCCGTATTGGTCGTAATAATACTATTTTACCTATACTAAAAACGTTTGTTGTGATGTTGACGTTTTTGAAAACTGCAAAAACTAAAACAGAAATATTTTCATTGTCATTTAATCCGCCAATGATCCTTAGGGGTAGAATAAATCAATAAATATTTTATCTACATTGATAATTGTAATAGTCAAGATAAGTGAATTGAAACAATGTAAAGTAAAATAAGTTAATTGAAACAATGTGAAGTAAAAAGTTTACAATAAAATATTAAATGTGAAAATGAATAAAAACAATGAATAAATTAATATAAGTGAACAAAGTACAGTTAAGAACAATAAAACATAAGTGTATAGGTAGAATGTAAAGTGGAGTATGTAAAAATGATTAAAAATAAGAAAGAAAAAGTGATAGAATGATAACAAACAGGAGAAGAGAGGAAAATAAAAATACCATATTTGATGAGGAGAAGATGGTTGGGGGTGCGGTCAATGAAACACAAATAAGTATGACTAACTTATTTTAATGTGCCGACGTTTCGGCTAGAGTTTCTAGCCTTCTTCAGGGCTAAAAACAAAACAAGATAACAACCACAGTAAGTATAGAAAAATAAAAAAATAAAAAAGAAA
>NW_027105968.1:251875-252978 GCF_000696795.3 Halyomorpha halys
CAAAGCTATGACTAAAACAACTATGCCTTACCAAAGCCAACAACCAACGGGCGTTGATGACCAGGCTGTTAAACGCCCTTTCAAAACTAACAAACAAACAAACAAAAACTATCACACTAAATGACAGAAAATTAAGGAAGAAAGTTGAGAATTAATAAAGGTCGAGAAAGAATTAATAATAATAATAATAATATTTAATTTTTTTTTTAAATAAAATAAATAAATAAGTTGGAAGACTATTCTCCGAGACAAAGTGATTTGTGAGATAGGAAGTATGTGCTAAAAGTGTCAATTATGCTCGGTGGGGCTGGAATCAATCCAACATATCACGAGTGGGTGTGGAGTGTTGGCTGCTACTGAATATTTACAGAGGCACAACGATGTGGCCAAAATTTTGCATCAGGCTCTGGCGATAAAGTACAAGTTAATTGATGAAAAGAGCCCATACTACAAGTGCCACTCAAATAGACCCCTCCAAAAAGGTGCCTCTCAGGCTATATTGGGATGAATCAATAATTACGGACCATACTACATAATAAACCAGATATCCTCCTTATTGATCTAAGAAAAAAGAAAGCAAACTTATTGATGTCGGAATCCCAAGCGATAATAATATAAGCTCCACTGTGGGAGGAAAACTGAGGAAATAACAGGAATTGGCGATTGGATTGAAAGAACTGTATCACTTGGAGGGAGTTACCACAATTCCAATCATAATAACGACCTCTGGTCTCGTACCAAAATCCACAGTGGCAAGCGTGAATGGTTTGGGAGTGCCTGTTGATGTACTAAGAGAGGCTCAACAGTCGGTTCTCTTAGACACAGCACGTATAGTGAGAAAGGTTTTAAATATTTGAAAATAGTGGGTGATTAAAATAAACTATTAACAACCAAGAACTAGTGCTCGTACAATAGAGAATTGACCGACGTGGCAGGCAGTCTCTGACCTGCTTGCTACTGGCCGTTGGCCACTGGCTATCATACCGTAGCTTCATTTGTTATCTGATCTTGCTTGGCTCAGTTGGCAGCGCACGAGGCTCACGACCCAGCTTCTCTCTCCGTTTCGAGTTCGAATCTATAGACATTATAATATTTTTTTTTTT
>NW_027105968.1:258993-279310 GCF_000696795.3 Halyomorpha halys
TAGTCATACTTATTTGTGTTTCATTGACCGCACCCCCAACCATCTTCTCCTCATTTATCATCCACGGTCAACTATCTCTCATAATTAAAAATATTTGATGATCATAATAAGATGAGTGTAAAATTATTGAGTCTTAATTAAGTTGAATATATGGCTGTTGGTATGTGAGAGACAGTTTTTATCAATTTTTTGGTTAACAGAAGGGGTTCAAGATGTATCTAAATGGATTCAGAGATGAGCCTCTTTTGATAGTTAGAAACAGTTACTAAAATAGTGGTATGGTCAAAATCAAGCAGGCGTTAAACGGTTAATGTAAGATAATGTTAAGTTTTAAAGAAGTTCTGTACGATGTAAGGTGAAAGTATTTTGAAAGTAAGGTATTCTTAATGCGGTGAATATTGGAACTGATGATAAGATAAGGAAAAGCATTGATGTATAAGATTTTTGGCAATATTGATTTTTTGATGGTGACAATGCTGAGAAAAGTAGCTAACCATTCGGTGGACAAGGAACTGTTAGTATTCTTTATGATAAGGAGTAGGTGTAGAAAGGGGTGGGTGGGAAGAGCGAGTTTTTGTTTCAATGGTGAAATGAATGCGAGGGTGATAAGAGTTAAAAGAAGAACGGATATGAGGGTTTTTTCAGGATTTAGAATAAGAAAAAGATCGTTTACATATTTTTTGATAAATAAAATTTCGTTGGGGATAATGGAAACTTGGAGGTCGTTGAGTACTATGTTGGAGAGATCGGGGGCGAGTGAGTTTCCTATGGCGAGTTCAGAAATTTAATGAAAACATTGTCCCTGAAAAGTGAGATATCCGGATTTGCAACAAAGTTCGAGCGATTCTAAATACGAGGATTCATTAAGAGTGGTATGTGGTTCTATGGTAGAATAATTATTCCCCCACAATTTGGAATGGTTTATCGATGGGGATGGTAATGAAGAGGCTTTCAGCGTCAAATGAAGTTAGTGGGAATTGGAGGAATATTAATTGATCTCAAAATTGGATAGAGTTGTGGATGTTATAAAGAGGTGGGAAATTCGAGGAAATGGCTAAGTTTAGAGGAAGGAGCATTAATATTGAATATGATGGGGCTAAGAGGGTTGTCATGTTCGTGGATTTTGAGTAGTCCGTACAGTCGAGGAGGTAGTATTGTATTGAAGGTGGTTGGATATCATATTGCTAATACAGAAATGGAATAGTTCTTTGTCTTCCTCAGCGTTGTTAAACAGGTTACCTCTATCGATAGGAGTAGTTAAATTGGGTCAAGACTGGAAAGTTTAGTGGCGGAGGAGATATTGTGGACCCAGTTTTGACCTTTAGGGTAAATTTTGGTGGAATTTATATGTTCATAAATATGTTTAAATTTGGAGGTGAGTGAGAGTTTTTTACTTTGTTTTGTGGAGGTAAAAATGTTTTTAATGCCAAAATTTAATCATATATTATCATCACCAATTAAAAAAACTAACAATGAGGAGAAGGAATTAATTTTGTTATCTATGAAATTAATTTGCTGAATAGTCTCCTTAATTTTTAAATTTAGTAAGATATTTAAAAATTTTTTTTTAATAATTTATTTACAACTGTATACATATATACACATCAAGTAAATTTGCTGTAAGTGATATTATGACATGATACAAACATGTGAAGAATCCACCCATTGATAGAACTCCAAAAATATTTCTAAAGGAGATCTCGAGGCCATCTTCTTTTCAGACGCCTAGGAGGATTATTAGGTAGTGAAGGAGAAGCCAGGTTAGAAACGAGTTGGTTTGGGTGGTTGGGGAGTTTATTATGGAAGGATTGGTATCTGGTTCTGGCCAAATCGGCAACATAGCGGACATTGCAACATAGGTCCTGATGGATGATTTGATTTGTGACAAGGTAAAGAGCATTAAGGATTTTGGACTGTACGGATTGGATTCGAGAGGAATTAGATGGTTTAGTGGAGCCCCATAGTTCAATGCCGTATGTCCAGATAGGCCTTATAACAGTCATGTAGATCAGTCGTTAGTAATGGATTGGAAGTTTGGACCGTTTGTCTAATAAATGTTGTAATAGTCGGAATCGACGAGCAATTTCCTGTCTTTTCAGTCTTGTATGAGGATTCCATATCAGTCGTTTGTCCAGATTTAGTCCTAAGTAACGGATCTGTTCAACAGGAATAAGTGTGGTATTATTAAAAGATACTGTAGGGCATGACGAAGGTTTACGACGAAGGGTAAATGTGATTTGGTGGGATTTATTGGAATTTATTTTAATCCTCCAGTTTGGGCACCATTCTTCAAGGGTGGTGATGTGGGATTGGAGGGATTGGGATACAATGGAAGGATTATTATTTTTTTTAATTTAAATAAGGAATGAGATAAATGGGATTTCAGAGTATTGGATGTATAAAAATGTTTAACACTATTGTCAATAGATTTAGGAAAAATAGAGTTAACCTTACATTTAAATTCTCTGTTCTGTTTTATCTCCAAGGTTACATAAGTTATTAATGTGATACTTCTGGGAAGGGAATTGTAATTTTAAAAAAGAAAACGTGATAGCGTTAATTATCTAAGGAAACAATTGGAGGTGGATGGAGTGTATTAAGAATACGAACCGAATGGGGGTTCGTAGGTTCTTACGACAGGAAGAAAAAGTTTAGGAAGTAGAAGAGATCCAGAGTAGGCAGTGTGAAATAAAAAATATTTTGACCCTTGAACCTCTTGATAGTCACTCTGATAATACACTCCATCCACCTCCAATTGTTTCCTTAGATAATTAACGCTATCACGTTTTCTTTTTTAAAATTACAAGTCCCTTCCCAGAAGTATCACATTAATAACTTATGTAACCTTGGAGATAAAACAGAACAGAGAATTGCGTTCTGCGGTACTAGTACCGGGCGATGGGGCTGCCACCTCCCTACGCCCACCATTATCAATAATACTGCTTTTTTATGTGATTAGTAAAAAAGGAGAAACAATTTTTAAAGGATAGTTTTTGTATTTTGAGATTGTGTTTATTATATGACAAGGGCACTGAGCCTACAAAAGATAGTCTTAAATCAATTGTGATTAGTCACTGATTAAGGTTGTCTCCTTGATAATGGCTAAAGGGCCGAAACGTTGAAGGGTTATTGGATGAATATATATGATGTTATTTTTGATATTTTATATAATATTGTATAGATGTATATTTTATGTATGTTTACTGAATATTTTTCAGATTTTTATTGCATTTCCTAGGAGTGTTTTCCGCATAAAAATCCGGGCTGTGATTATGATTAGTATGCAAATTATATTCTTCAACCATGTACCTAGCGACAACTTGAGCGTGAGCATCAGATAGTGAGCTTTGTCACTACACTTATATTAATTTATTTTACTTTTATTTTGCAGGCAGTATAACTTGTGCGGCTTATCCACTTTCGCAAATCGACACAATTGATATTGTGACTGGAAACATCAGTAAAAACTCTGCTCTGAACCTTGTCGTTTTTGGCGTTAGTAACATTAAACGTTATATTTAACGTAAAACGGTGAAAAAATGTGAACCTAAACAATGAAAATTATTTCAGGAAAAGGATGAGCATTTGGAACTTATGGATGGTGTTTTGATCGATCTCTTGAACGCGAAGTGGAATGCTTTTGTTAAATTTAGGTATAGTAATAGTCCACTGAAAAGAAAAAGCAAAAAAGTAGAATACTAAAATTATTTGCAATTTTTACTTAATATTTCTTTTTTTCTAGGTTTTATAGACAGTTTTTCCTATTCCTATTTTATTTCTTGATTTCACTCATCTGTTTCACCCTCCGCCCTGGACCACCACCAGTGAAACCTATATCGAGTATCAACAGTACCAAGCCCAACGGAAATAACATAACTGCTGATTTGTCGCCAGAAAACCTAACAACTCTTCCAAAATGGATTTATAAAACAGAAATTAAAAAATACGATCCCGAAGACAACACTAGTCAAAACAGCAGGCTCAATGTAATATTACGTGAAGTCATTTTGACATCTTTGAAAGTTGAAGATATTGATAAAGTAGTTTCTTTTTCAAATGCAGAGACGCCAGACAATTCCAGGGAAGATGCGGAGGGGTTGGTTTGCAATGGCAATTCTATCCATTCCTGTATAGGAAATGGCTCGGACGTTATTTCTGTTTTTGGAAAAGGCAAAAGTCCCAAGGTTCCTAAACCTGGAGCTTCAGCCGACGATTTCGTAAGTTAATGCTTAAATATGATTTTATTTGTAATAAAATAAATTAATTAAGTTTATTGTTGAGGACTACTGTTAACTTTATAATTAAAAATAAAACTATAGCAAACCCATTTGGTAAACATTTCTGCAAAAATTGACCTACTGCCTCAGGTGGTGATCAGTCCAAGAAAAAAATATTTTGAGACTTCACTTACTTTCTTGGACTAATTAAGGAGTTTTTTTTTCCTGTCTAAAGGAGA
Organism: Halyomorpha halys; assembly: GCF_000696795.3. Lineage (NCBI taxonomy): Eukaryota > Metazoa > Arthropoda > Insecta > Hemiptera > Pentatomidae > Halyomorpha > Halyomorpha halys. The sequence continues at coordinate 263,450 of NW_027105968.1, forward strand.
TTTCGAGGCCATCTTCTTTGCAGTCTAGGAGGATTATTAGGTAATGAAGTAGAAGCCAGGTTAGAAACAAGTGGGTTTGGGTGGTTGGGAAGTTTATCATGGAAGGATTGGTATCTATTTCTGAACATATGGAACATTGAGGTCCTGATGGATGACCTGAATTGTGACAAAGTAATGGGGATTAAGGATTTTGGACTGTAAGGATTGGATACAGGAGGAATTCAATGGTTTAGTGGGGCCCCGAAGCTCAACTCTGTATGTCCAGATAGGCCTTATTATAGTCATGTAAATCAGTGTCAATTTGTAATACATTGGAAGTTTAGACCGTTTATCTAGTAAATGTTGTAATAGTCGGAATCGATGAGCAATTTCCTGTCTTTTCATTCTTGTATGAGGATTCTATGTCAGTTGTTTGTCCAGGGGTAGTTGAAATGACATAATTGTATAAGTAACGGATCTGTTTGACAAGAATAAGTGGGGTATTATTAAAGGATACTGTGAGGTAGCAGGTTTTGGGTTTATGACAAAGGGTAAATGTGATTTGGTAGGATTTATTTTAATTCTTAACTTTTGGCATCATTTTTCAAGGGTGTTAATGTGGGGTTGGTGGGTTTGGGATACAAAGGAAGGGTCATTATTCATTGACAATGGATATGTGTCATCGGTATACGTGGTGAGAATAGTGTTAGGGTGTTAGGATGTCAGCTGTAAAAACTGTATAAAGGATAGGACCAAAGATACTACCCTGAGAAAAGAGGGATGAATAAGTGCTGAATTAGAAATAATGATTTTGAAAAATATATTTTTTTTCTTCTTTCCCTGTTGACAATTTATAAAATCAAACATTCTCGTTTTGAAACCACTTGAAAAAAAAAAACTATTTTGAAGCAAAACTTATTTTTTATTTATTTTTTAGAAAATTTCAGGACTTCATTAGGGTTAAGTACAAGTCAAGATAACAACCATGATAGAATAAATAAACAGGGCAATAACTTAAGAAAATAACAAATAGTAATATAATAAGGGAGCGGGTGATATAGGAGTTATAAACAATAAATAATATAATATAACATGATAACTAAAAGAATTGATTGTTTTTTTTAATATAAGAAAAAGTCAAACAAATTTGGAAATAAAAATTTAAATGGGGAAACAGAAAAAAAAAGAAACAGCTTACAAAATAGTTTAAGAAAGCATAATTTCTAAGGGAAAAAAAGGTATATTAGATTTCCTTTTTTTTTTTTTTTTTTATAACCCTGTCATTATTTTGGTATTTCTGTTCTATTTAGAATGATACGCCACATTTGAATTAATAATTTTAACCTTACACTATATTTTAAAATATTCAGCAATTAAAAATATCTGCCAAATATTTTAATATATTTTCTGGTTTCTGGACTAGCAGGAAGTTAATTCTCATTCACAGAAATAAAATACAATTGGTTAGTTGTTGACTTTATACCTTTATATATAGAGCAGATTATTTGGGGTACTGTCAGTGAAGTAGAGAACAAAAATAAGCAAAACTTTTTCTTTTTTTTTCATTGAGTTCTGTAGTTTTTGCCTGAATTTCAGTCCTTTATCAGTACTAACTCCCTTAGTTAATAATAATTTGGGTTTGAATCCGGATATTGCAGAAAATTAATTATTCTGTTATTGTAGTCATAAGTCAACCTAAAGTGTATCGAAGCCCTCCTGGGACACAACCAGCCTCTATTAAGTAGATACCTTTAACTAAGGGAAAACCTGGCAGTGGAGCATAATCATGAACATATCACCACCTTGCAACAATCATAACAACCTTTGTTCGAAAAACAGAGCTTTCTAACAAAATACCGAACCCCTGACTCTTAACAGGTTGTGATTGTACAGAGGGTTTTGAAAAAAGTTAAATATCAATTTTAAAAAATATTATATTAATTATTTATTATTGTAAATAAGTTATAAATGAGCAAACATTCAAAAAAATAAAATAGTAAAGATGAAATGTAGATGGTTTCGATGTTTCCTTGAAACGTAAATATAATTTCTTTCTGTTTATATTGAATGGTTTATTTTACTTTACTTCATATTGTATTTACATACAACCTAATAATATATTTAACATGGTTGTTGTATGTTATAGCTTAAAATAACATTTAAAAGACCATAATAATTATTTACTTCAACTTTTTTTTGTTCTTCTGTTTCAGAATCAATTTTTTTTTTATTTTATTTAGTTAAAAAATAACTTAAGATTACATAAAGATGATTCAGTGTTTTTGGCAAGTACATAATTCTGAATCCTGTAAAATATGATATTATAAAATTTACTAATTATTCAGCTTTGCAATCAGTTTTAAACTAAAACTGTGACATAAGGAGAGGGCATGAATAAGCATTGACAACAAATATTAAACCCTTCATTAGTTCTATTTATTTCATTCTTGCATTCCTCGAATCTTGAATTTCCGTCTGTTCTCCAAAAATGTTGTGATCCCAAGATGACTGACTTAAGTAGTCAATAAACTGATATAGCCATAGGTTGAGAAAGTGATGTAACTTATTAGTCAATAAAAATGAATTTTTAGGAATTTGACTTGAAGTAAATGAACTTTGATGTTTGAGTACAGTTTGATTTCAGGATTATGATGATACTTGGTGGGAAGAATTCGGGCAGTGCAGGTTACTTCAGGTCACTTCATACATTGAAATGACACGCCTAATATCAGAAGTAATGTTGGACATTGGAGCTTTGCTTTACATATTAGCTGCTTTGAGAGAAGCAAGATTTCTTGGCTGGAGCATGTTTGTGGAAAATTTGGTAATAATTATCACTCCCTACTAGGAAAATTAGAATATAATATAAAGAACAGATTTTTTTTTTTGTTCGGAAAATTTCAAAATAAAATTCAAAATCTAATAAGTATCTAGGCAGTATTTGACAAATCTAGACACCAACAGAACTAATATCTAATTGTCAAATCATATTTTTCATTATAAATCGTGAGAAATGGTTTTTCAACTGCTGCATTCTACAGGATTGTTAAATATATACCTAATGTTGACTAGAACACTATTCAGTCTAGTGAAATTGAAAAATAGGTATTTACTAGTATATTTCTTTTAAAATTTTTTGAGGTTTATTACTTCCATCATTTGCAATAAATTATTATTTATTTATTCATTAACAATTGTACAACGTTTCGGGACCACTGTCCCATATTCATGCACTATAAAAACCTATAACAATAATAAAAACTATATAACACCAATCTTCTACTTTATATATTTTATTTTATACAATAAAAGTCACCTCATGATTTCATATGGGAAATCATGTCCTCCATTTGTGCATCTTCACTTCTCTGTAGGAATTTACTAGTATATTTCATTTTTACCTTGAGCTTTACATTAATCTGTATAAATATAATCTTTGATAGACTGAAATTTACTAAAAGAGCTTTATTTTCTAATCATTTCCTTTCTAGATGACTGCACCTTCAAGAGTGATGTTTTTATTTTCTTGCTGTTTGATGCTGACAATGCCATTTTTAAGATTTACCTGCAATGAGGAAATTGAAGATATGATGGCAGTAATTATAATGCTCACGACTGCTCCCTATTTTCTGTTTTTCTGCAGGTAAATAGGAACTGAACAATGTACCTTTGTCATGAAAAATCATTTAAAACTATAAAAGTTAAAAAAAAAAAAATATTTTTCTAGAGGTTTCAAGACTGTCGGTCCATTTGTTGTGATGATATACAGAATGATCATGGGAGACTTGTTGAGATTTGCTACAATATATCTTGTTTTTGTGATGGGATTCGCTCAAGGTATCATTCAACATTACATCATTATAGTGATCTAAAAGAAATTGTTTGTGCTACATTGAGTGTTATGAAAATGGAAAGTATTTGCAAAAACAAATTATGGCCCTCCAAAGATTTCGGAACAATCTAAAATCATAAGGTGCCTCAATGAAGTTAATCATAGATTTTTTTCATAGAATTCAGGGATATAACAATATATTTCATGGAGGTAAAATATGATGGCTATGAAAATTATTTATGAGGAAAGTGCATTTCATATCATTTTTAAATTTTGAAACGGTGATTTTTATGGATTTTAGAATATAAGAAATCCTGTGTAATCGAGAGTAATCAGCAAAAAATTTCCAATATTGGCAATAATCGAATATGTCTAAAAATATGTAGTCAATGCCATTAACACTCAGTATTTAATGTAATATTTTTAGGTTAAAATGGTCAAAATGAGGCGCCATATATGAGGAGAAGATGGCTGGAGAGTGCGGTCAGAATATAACACTAATAAGTTGAAATAACTTATTTAATATTGCCGTTTCGGCCAGAATTTCTAGCCTTCATCAGGGCTAAAAAACAAAGAACAAGATAACAACCAATGAATACAAAAATAAAAAAGAAAGTATAAACAGAATGACATAAAGTAAATAATTGTACAGAATGAAATTAGTAAAAATAAAGTGATGAAAGAAGTGGAAAATAAAATGTATATATAGGTAATTGAATAAGTAAGTACAAATTACATAATTAAGCAAATAAAATGAAAATTTGAAGCTTATACAATGCAAAGGAATATGAACATTTTAGTTTATTAATAATTTAAAAATTAAAATTATGGAAAGAAAAAAAAGTAAATATAGAAAAATAAAATTGAAAGGAAGAAAATATATGTAACTAATGAAATATGTAATCATAATATTAGAATAAAGAAACAAAATATAAAGTTAAGTTAGACAAAAGAAGTGAATAGAAAAAAAAAATTGTTTTCTTCATTTCATTAGTTAAATATATTTTCTTTCTCTCAATTTTATTTTTTGTTTATTTATTTAATTTTTTTTCTTTCCATGATTTAATTTTTAAATTATTAATAAACTAAAATGTTTGTATTCCTTTGCATTATATAACTTCAAATTTTTATTTTATTTCCTTAATTATGTTATTTTTACTTACTTATTCGATTACCTATACATACATTTTATTTTTCACTTCTTTCATCACTTTATTTTTATTAATTTCATTCTGTACAATTATTTACATTATGTCATTTTGTTTATATTTTCTTTTTTCTTTTTGTATTCATTGGTGTTGTTATCTTGTTCTTTGTTTTTTAGCCCTGATGAAGGCTAGAAATTCTGGCTGAAACATTTTCACTATTAAATAAGTTATTTAAACTTATTTGTGTTATATTCTGACCATTCCCTCAACCATCTTCTCCTCATATATTATCCATGGTCAAGTATCTTCTCATCATTATGAGGCACCTTATAAATTGAGATTTTTCCCAAAAAATATCCTTCATTCTCCGAGAAATCCCCACAATTTTTTTTTAAACCAGTCGAGTTCAATCATTCTTTTTTTTTCTTTTCAGCATATTATATAATTTTCCTGTCATTTGATAACCCTCTAACACCTGAAGGAGTTGATGATTCAGTCAGCAATCCTATTCCGAACCCAATGGAAGCAGTCATGGCAATGTTCTTTATGTCAATGACAAGTTTTGGCGATTATTATCCAGCTCTAGAGAGGACAGCTCATGAATTTTGTGCAAAGGTAAATAAAACCGTTAGTGTAACTAGATATAATTGTTCAGAGATGATTAATTTCTGTTGTGAGTAAAACGTTGATATTGGCTCTACATCATGGTATTTATTATACTATATGGATATATTTGGGATTTAGCATATTTTCAGCTACCATTCCCAAGGCTCACCAAATATCCTGGAGGCAGTGCCAGATAGTCCACAGGAGATACCTATCTATAAATCAGATACCGACCAAGTGTAAAAATTAAAAAACAACATTTAATTTTAATCAAAGTTTAACACTATTATCATTACTATTTAAGGCATCTAACTGGCCAAATTTTAGTATTTCATTTTTTTTAAATTTCTGTGTTGAGCAGTGTTTCCGTAATATACCTATCTATTCCTGTGGCCATTGCTCTTTGTGATATGAACTGAGAGTAATTTATTTTTGTGATTGTATTTGAGAACGGTATAAAAAGATGGTTCAAATCCAGAAAAGCTTATGTTTTATTTTCATGAACTGCTAAATAAAACTCATCTTTCAGAAGAGACCAAAGAATGTAATAATCATGCAAATTCATTTCAAAACAATAAAATTAAATAGTGCTGTCACTACAAGATCCTGTAAGTATGTCATATAAGACTGTGGTGTCTGAGAGTGTTCAGGTGTCACCTTAGAAATCTCAACGAAATTTATTTTGTGACAGACCAACAGAATGAATCTCAACCTTCCCATTCTGGCTGTAACAGGTTGGTTGTCAGTGAATAACCCTTACTTCTTGTCATAGCTGGAATAAATGAGAATTTTAAACCAAATAAACAAATGAAGAATGTGCCATACAACAAACCTATTAGATTAAAACCCTACAGTGTCCTGTCCCAGTTTGAATTCTCTCTGAGGTACATTAGAGGAACAAACTTAAAGCTGCTCGAATTGAGTGTTTTTTCTTCCATTATTGTTGACTAAAAAATGGTTCGATTTTACTCCTATATTTTAATTTCTTAACTATTCTGTGAATATTAATGAGTTATATATTAATAATTATCTTAATTTTATATTTTTTCTTTAAAGATTATTAGAAACACTAATTTTTAGAATTATTTTGAACTTATAAAAATACAAGCTGAGTCACAGCCTCTTGATACAACTTAACCTCTCAAATAAATAATTAATATAAGGAATTAGCTATATATAACCACTATAAATCTCATTAAACGTTTCGATTACTTTGGGTTTATGAAAATCAACTTGCTTAAAAAAAAAATTGGTGCATCTATATTTTTGAAAATATTGAAGGTAAAGATTTCTACCAGGGCTCAATTTGGAGCTCCTTAGGCTAAATATACTGAATTTTAGTGATTCTTTTTTCAAGAGATGGCAGCACTTGTGAAGCGACTTTACCTTTTGACAAGTAACTTAGTAGTCAGGTTTTATTGAAAATGTAATTTTAGGAAAATATTTCTACAATATATTCTAAGACATTTCTAGTTATAATAAATTCAAAGAATTATTTATTAATTCTTCTATATCTTATTTTCTGAAAGTGTGAAACAGCCAATAGTTGTGAATAATTTCAAAAAATTAAAATATCCATTAAAAATTATTTAATAATAATAAAAACACAGCCAATAGGCTAAAATATCATATTATACTAAAAATAAATAAACAATAATAACTAATACTAATTAGACAGTAAGCAAAAAAAAATAAATGCATACAAATTTAGTTTCAAAATTAGTTTAGAAATAAATAATAACAGAAAAAAAAATCACAATTTCACTTTGAGAAAGTTGGTTTGTGTAGTCTTGAGTTACCTGCCAAGCTGTAACCATCTCACCCATAAATATTAGCAAATATATCCCACTATAAAAAAAAAAAATTAATACTATTTTGTGTAGTTAGTTGTTTTCAAGACATTGAGCCCTGAATAAAAAATGAGCAAAATTTTTAAATTTTGCTTCTATAAAATTAACTTTCGAAGTTGCACTATTTCAATAATTCAATAATTAATTTTTAAGGATGTGTTACAGGTTTCAATTCCACTGAACTAATTTAATTTGAGTTTAATATGTTAACTTTTTTTTTTCTTACAAGCCCCATGGATCTGGGTTTGATGTATAGTGGGTTGGTAACTATATTTATATTTGTTAACCGATCTATGAATTCACACTTCATGTACAATAAAATAATACTTTTGTGAGAGTGAGAAAATCTGTTAGGGCAGAATAATATATTTACTTCAACAAAATGACTCAATGATTTCATCATTTAATTATTATAAATAAGTTCATATAATACAAAATAATTATATTCATTGCTATTGAATCGTTTTCAGCTTTGTTTTGTGATATACATGGCAATAGTAGCAATCCTATTGGTGAACATGTTAATTGCTATGATGGGGAACACTTATCAGAAAATTGCGGAAACCAGAAATGAATGGCAGAGACAGGTATGAGACATTTCTATGATTCCATATTTAATAAATCATTCATTTTTTTTTTCTGAATTTAAATTATACTAAAATAATTTAGTTAAGTTAGTCAGAACTGTAAATAGTTATTTTCAATTTTAAAGGTTTTGTATAAAATTATCTGATTTCATCCCAAAAATTATTGAACTAAATTTGATATATATTCATGGAATTTTTTTTAAAAAAAGACCACATTCATTGGTGTTTTCGAACATTTAAATATATATAAAATATAATCTTAGGGCCCGGATGCGAGAATGGTAATTAGTGAAGAAGGAAAAATGGTGAACTTTTTGGGCTCTATAAGGAATGTAGCATCTCCTCGTACAGAAGGGTACTGAGAGTTAAATGACTTGGCCATTTAATGAGGATGAGCGAGGAAAGAGTGGCTCATAGACTGTACAGTTACGTTCCGGATGGTGTGCGGCAACGTGGTAGGCCGAAGGGCCGATGGAGGGATGCTGTGAGGTGGGATCTGCGACAACTGAGGATCCCAGTTACCCTTACAGAAGATAGAGAAAGATGGTTGGCGGCCGTTGAGCAGGCCAAGGGCAGCCTCATGCGCCTGTTGTGTCAGTAAAAGAATAAGATGAAGAAAATATAATTAAGACTGAAATGATTCATTCATTTCCAAAGTTAACTATTATTTGGGGATTAAATATTTAAAAAATACTTTGTACAAAAGTTAGTCAAGTTAAACCAAAATTTGTGATTTTATATTTATTTTATTTATTAGAACAACAGGACAAAATTCATAATATAATAACAGAACACACTGAATGTAACAAACAACTAATAAAATACATAGTAAAACTGAAACAAATAATAAAAACAGATAGAAAAGGTTACTTAATGTAAAATGTAAAACACATATAAATTAAATGACTAGCTTAATTTAAAACATAAAAGTACTTTAAAGCATAAAAATAATTTAACTTAATTCACAGAATCACAACAATTGAAATAAAATAATGACATACAAAGTTGAAAATAAATTAAGTATTACATTACATTACTTAATTTATTGTTATATATATTACTTGTTTTGTTTGTTGTTGTTTTATTTTTATTTGTTTCTCAGAATTAAACGTATATTTAATTTTCTTTTTCAGCCTGATGAAGGCCTGAAATTCAGGTCGAAACATTGGCACAAATAAATTGGTTTTGTTTATTTTTGTATCTTTGATGACCTAATCCCTGACCATCTTCTCCTCATAAATGTAAACTTTATAAAAAAAGAATTACATAAAAAAATAATATATGAAACATACACAATCAATTTAAATTGTTTTACACTACAGATCAATTAATTGTACAGTAATTAAAATCAACTTATTGTTCAAAAAACTTATTGTTTGCTTTCTTTTGTATACTATTACTAATAGGAGAACGATAGGTATAATTATTTTTAGTAAAAGGAAGATTAAAGGTCTTAGAATGTCTCACATAATAAACAGGGATACTAAAATTCATGAGTTTTAAATGTTTCAGAAGTTAATTTTTAAATTTAATGATTTATGTATAAATACAAGTAACTTTTCGCTCTGTTCTGCCACTATACACAAGACTGTGGTTATATGTGGTTTGATACTAGCCTGGGTGAGTTGACTTTTATTTCATTTTGGCCCCACGGAATGAATACTCTACCTTCCCACTATGGTTAGATTAGAACAGGATGGTTACCTCTAGGATTACCTTTCTCCTACTCCTCACTATATGTCTGAAATGGCCAGGAAAAGGGTAAATAAAAAAAAATCCATTGGAAGATTCCAAATTCAATTGTTTCAAAAATTCAGATGATCCACTTTGAAAGATCAATTTAATTTTTAGTTTAAAAAATCTTGAAAAACTGTGCTGGACATTTTCTAATCCAGAAATTGGATATATGACCACACTGTAGACGAAAATTCGAGATTAGGATGAACGAGAGTAGAATATAAACACTTCACTGTATTAATATTTTTTAAGCCTTTACTAAACCTCATAATAAAACCAACCATTCTATGAATTTTTTAAAAATCTTTTCATTTAAAATGATAATTTAAATATATCTAATATGTTTAATTTAGTGGGCCAGAATAGTGCTAGTGGTTGAAAGAGGAGTAAGTCCTTCAGAGAGATTAACTAAGCTGATGTGGTACTCACAGCCTATGTCAGATGGAAGAAGAGCATTGGTGTTAAGGTTAAACCAATCGGTAAGTTGGTTGTAATACATTTTTATAAATCGTTTATATAAGTGATCAATCTATATTTAATTTTCATGGACTGAAAACAATTGTAGTCATTACAAATATGTATATTGGTCAACGATCATTAATTATGTATTCGAGAACGTTTTTTGATATAAGGCTGCACTCAACTTGTATTTTAATATTATTACTTCTAATTATCTTAAGAAAAAATTTAAAAGGATAATTATAAATATAAAACTCATTAATGGTTATCGCAAAGGGACTCCTACACACTCAGTTGGAATAACAGTCATTCAAAAGTAAAACTAAATCCATCGCTTAGACCCCTACAGTATCAGTCTGACTTATGTGTACTTGTATATAAGATATTGAATAGTAAGAATCTTGTGCAATGTCTCTTTCGGAAGAAGAAAACTATGAAAAAAAAATTTTTTTTTTGTTGCTATGAAAATTTGTATTTTAGAGGTTGTAATAAATAATTTAAATTCTGTGCCTGCTAAGAATACAACAATTTAATAAAAGGTAAGGAATCTATAAAGAAAATAGTCTTGGCTTTTCCAGAAATTGGATGTCTCTTTTTTCATTTATTTTTATTTATCCAATTTTTATATAATTTATTTATCTTTATTTATTTGCTTGTTTTTACTTCAAGAAATAATTAATAATAAGGAACCATCATTATTTTCTATATAAAAATAGAACATGAATAATATATTTAATTTAGATACAATATGAATAAATAACACCACATATATTTTAATTATGATCCCTCATTTGCATTATGGATCAAAAGACCTACATTATACTAACTAAAACAACATATTAATATATATCAGTAATTTGCTTTGACTAATCTGGAAATAATACATATCATAATATAATACAATATATAATATTACCAATCTTTATATTATACAATCTTATCTTATCTCTAAAACAGATACTTATAGTGAGTATATTGGTTAATTTACAACATGTCAAATCTCCATAGAGGAAATCATACAAAAATAATATCAACAGATATCAAAATCAACAAAAATAATAGAAGGGATATAGGGGGAATAGCTCGCAATGAAATGTATTTATTTTTTTCAAATTTACAAAATTAAAGGTACTTTAGAGGAATCTTTTTTAAAAAATTTTCATTTCAGCAATTTCAGACTACTTCAATGAGGATTAGACCTAGCTGATATTAAATAACACTTAATAGTAAATTGACATTAATATGGCAAGTTTAATCAAAGTCGTTAGAGCTGTTTCTGAAAAAATTGATTCTATAAAATGGAACTTCCAGTATTCAAGTCGATTTTATCAAAACCGTTACTGCCACATCCTAGGTATATACCAGCTATAAATATGCAATTCCAGTTTCCTACGACTTTTCGTTTTTGTGCCAGGCTCTTAACATACACACCATTTTGGGAGATTTAGTTATTTAGACTTAGGGGACTGAAAAATGTGTATTTCACAATACTCCCCCTCACTATATATTTCATACATAGTTAAATAAATGTAAAAAAATTAACAAAATAAAGAGAAAAATATATTTAGTTAATATTTTATAAAAGAATAATTAAGGTATATTTAAAAAATGATCATAAGCAAGCCAAGTTAAAGACCAGTAAATCCAATCACAATATCATAATAATGAATATATTTTTTTTTATAGGAGGAAGACAAAGAAGAAATGAAAGAGATTCTAGAAATGAAAAGAATTCATAACAGAATGGTCCAGAAAAGGAAAGAAAGAGAAATGTCCACTACCAAAAGTCCAAATTTGATAAATCTGAACAGTCCAATTGAAAACACCAAAAACAAAAATCCATTTAGTTAATTCAGTTAACTACAACAGAAAAACTTTTTCATAAAACTAAATGGTAAAACTAATAAAAATATAACAAAGAAACTTTTAAAAAAATGTTAGTGTTTTGTTCCAAATAAATAGTACAAGACTATCCTAAGAAGTTAAAACTAGCCATAAAATGTTTTTTGGTGTATCTAAAATCTTCTATTATAATTATTTAACAGTAAAATATTACAATCGGACAATGTCCTTAATTTGATCTTGAATTTGTTTCTTTTAAAAGCTAAAATTGAAACAAACATACTAGAAATATTACTTATTTACAGATAATAGATTCTAATTGATTAAAAATAACAATAGTTATTAATTTTTTATTGGTCAGGTAGTTAAGTTGTACCAAGTTAATTTTTTATAGAATTGACAGAGAAAAACCCTTAAAAACCATCAGAAACACAATTTCAGATATTTTTAAAATTCATATATGGTATATATGTGTCATTCTCACTGAAAGTTACAATATCGAATTATAAATTTCAAAAAATTAAAAATTGCTCCTAACTGTCTGAAATCATTTTTATGCACTAAAACATTTGCTTAACCATCAACAATGTATATTCATGCGCTTCCATTGGTAGAAGCATTTATTTTGAAGATAAAATAATAAATAGGAAAAGATCTAGGACGTGGAATAACAGTGTTTAGGAAATAATGCCATTTTATAACTAAATGTCATTCTCCTTGTCCATATCATCTTTTGTTAGTGGCATGACAAAGGTGAGGAAGGACTGAAGTGTTAGTTCATGGTGGAGGACTTGTTTAAATCAACATTTTAGCAAAAGAATTACACACATAAATAAAATGTTTATTGTTAAATTAATAGTTAAAAATTGATATTAGTAAAATAATGAAACAATAAATAAAATAAAAAATTTTTTTTTATTCGTGCATGTCATACATTAATAAAGACAGAAGGTCTACTTTTTTATCTGGATCCAAACAGAAATAAGTTAAAATTAGAAACTAATATAGAATAATAAATAAAGTTTTACAAAAAATCTACAGCATGAATAAATAAAAATTAATTTCTCAGTTTGAGAAACTTCAATATTTAATATAATTATCACTGTAATTATGTAATTAAGGTACTATTAGAACACTATTAATTGTATTTTAAAGGACCTTTAATTTTATGTTGAAGTAACAGAAATAATAACAGGCTGTGATGTAGTCAATTAGAAATACAAAAGACTGTGAAACATAGCATTATAAAATAAAATCAAATTAGATAAAATAATGTGCTATCAAATCAGTCTGTAACTTCATAGAGTTCTTTAAAAATGTAAGTTTAACTTTCTTTTATGTAGATAATTATAAAAATAAATAAATATTAAAAATTGCATTAGTTTTGAATTTATTCCAATAAAATGTTTCTTATTTAAGAATTTTACTATTGCCTACCGCCTTTGATACAAAGGTTTGTAATAAATTAGAAAAAATGAAATTAGAGTTATAGACTCTTTAACTACATATGCATAATTAAGAATTATTGCAGCAATAATACAAGAATAAGTAAAATTATAATCATATTACATATATAGAAATAATTGACCGTATAATTTCAAATTATGAAGAAGATGGTTAGGGTTTCAGTCAAAAGAGAAACAAAAATAGTTAAAAACTATTTATTTTGTAATGTTTCACCCCACTTTGTTGAGCTTCATAAGGGCTGTTTAAGTTAATAGCTTTAGGTACTTAAGCGACGTGCAAAGTCAGAAAATAAATAGTTTTTAACTATTTTTGTTTCTCTTTTGACCATAACCCTGACCATCTTCATAATTTAAAATTAAAATCATTCTTGTTTTACCTATTGAATTGTTTTCCCAATAAAGATTAATCTAACTGCTTCATAAGATTTATCTTCGGTATTCCCAGATGATCTCATATCTCTTACTGTTTTTCCAAGCTAACTTGGCTCTATTCTAATGTCAGAAGACAATAACATCTGGGTGAATTCATATTCCAATCCTTAACCCAGCAGGAGTGTCTTTTTTGTCCTGTAATGGGTGTCCTGTGAGCATTTATCTCATGGTATATGATTTGTACTATTTTTTTGTATAATTGGATGTGATGATAAAAATCTTTATGATTATTTTCAATGCAATTAGAAATTGAAATTGCAAATTGTAGCTTTTTTATTGGAGGCTGAAGAATCCAGAATTCGTAAAAGATCTAAGACCTTCTTGCCCCGGCTCATGATTTAAAAAAGGAAATTGCCATATAGGATCAAAGGTTTTCAAGCTGCAATTCAGGACATCACTTGGAAATATTTGATGATTGAAAATGATTTAATTTTTATTTTAATAATCAACATTTTTTAAATGTTATTTTAGTACAAGAATGTAGTAGATCATACTATATATGATAGTTTAAATGAGCCAAGAAGGCTGTGGAAGTGAGAATGGGATTCTTGGTTTGGTGGCGGAAGGGAAAGGTTCTCCAGAAGACGTCACAGGAGGACTATTGAGTTTTAGATTAGTGAGAGGGGAAATAGTGTTGCGGAGGACAAATGAAGAGTTAGTTTTCATCTCTGATATAAAAGAGTACTAATGAGAATCTATTGTGAATAATTGTAAAGGTAATCAGTTCCCGCAGTTCCAAATAATCACTTGCGATGTCACCCTGAATAAAATTGAAAATCGTAGTATTTTTTATCTTTTATTTAGTTTTAATATCTGATTTTTATTTTTATGTAAATAAATGTCAAAGAATTCCAACTTGAACATTTATTACAAGAACTAGCTGTTCAGTTAAGTTTTAAGTTTCAATTTTAAGGACTCCTCTGTTAGCTATATTAACAATTATAAAATTAAATTTGTACTGCTACAACCAATGAAGGGTCAGGAGTCCAGTACTTTGTAAGGGAGTACTTTTACTACACGAACGGTCGTGTAAGGAGGTGGTTTGGGCAGAATAACGCTCGACCGCCAGATTTTTACCCAATTAAGGAGGCTGGGTGGACCCCAGGAGGGTTCCAGAACCCACAAGAGTTGACTCATGGCTACAGGGTAACAGAAAACAATTTTCTGCCCAGCCGGATTCAAACTCGAGTCCTTGGAGTTAATAGCCATGGTCCTTACCCCTTGGCTATCCGCACTTCCATTTCAACAATTACATAACATTTTCTCTCTGTGATTAAAGGCAATTTTTATGGATAACTAGTCACTGTGATGTCAATACAGAAGAGGATAAATTGCCAAAAGAGGATAACAATAAACAGCCAGATGCTGCCATACATTGTATGAAGACTTAACTTCCAAAATGATATAAAATCTTATGGTTTGGGTTATTTTTGCAAGAAAATGCCACATACATCAGCAAAAAGGTTTGATAAAAGTAAAAACAGGAGAGAAAAGACAAAAAAATTAAATAAATATATAAAGATCATAAATAATAAACTTATAATGGAAGAAATGCAATCTGCCAATCTCTTTGGCAGGAGCCGAGTAATCCTAGATATTCGCGGGTTAAAAAAATAAATAAATTTGTTTGTAAAATAGAGGCGAGGTTTAATTGTGTGTAGATATTATTATTATTATTGTGAACAATATTTATTAAAAATTTAGGAACAATTTTGTTTACCTCAACATAAGTGATAAGCTTTTCTTGAACAAATACAATGGTTTCTTAGGTTTGAGGTTGCCTTCAAAATAAAGAATTTCCTCTATCTTTCCTCACCAAAGGCAGGGGAATTTCATATTATTATTTATTAATATATGGTGTTAAGTTATGATTAAATTTCATATTATTATTTATTAATATATGGTGTTAAGTTATGATTAAAT
>NW_027105968.1:279729-288169 GCF_000696795.3 Halyomorpha halys
TGTTAAGTTATGATTAAATTTCATATTATTATTTATTAATATATGCTGTTAAGTTATGATTAAATTTCATATTATTATTTATTAATATATGGTGTTAAGTTATGATTAAATTTCTTATTTAACAAATGTTTTTTTGTATAGGATTTTGGCTGTTTTTCCTTATTTAAAAATGTAATTATGTCATGACTGCTCTGTAAGTATTTGTACCCAATTATAAAATTGACTTTATTGTCTTGGTAGGGTCAAAAATGCACTTACAGGATGTCTGAGAATTCACATAATTATACTTAATTTTTTATCCATATAATAAAATCCATTATTATAACCTGCATAATTAATTATTTTTCCCTTCGGTATAACAATATTTTTCAGTCGTGCTGTCGTGAGAGTTCGCAGTTTTAATTACAGGACAGCTAAATTTTTATAAATCTTTTAAACATTTGTATCATATGTATTGATAAATTCAATAAATAACATATTATTTATCTTCAATCTTCTTGTAATTTTATCATAATGAACAAAATCATTTATTCAAAAGATTAAGACAAATAAAGCTAAATTTACTTATTGAGTACAAAATGAAACTAAAACTATAAGTGGCAGTAAAGAGGATTTTGCATAATGCATTCAGGATCATAAAATATAAAAATATTTACTACAACAAAATCAATCATTTATTTTAATTTCTTAACAAATATGCTTCCTTCCATAATATTCTCTGAGTTAACCAAACTTTATCACAAAAAAGAAAATGTAACTATTTACATGATACTCGTGGAAAGACACATAAATAATTTAACTATATGATTCATATGTATATGTATATATATATATATAAAAAAAATATTTACACACTTAAACATTATACAAATAATGAAACAAATATGAACTCGTCAGAATTATCACACTTCTGATCGAAAAATACCCATCTTCATGTGCACAACATAAAAAACTAACACTATGACAATAAATTAACCGTTTGTGATTAGGTGAATGATCGTTGAAATGATTTTCTTTCCTTTTGGGTGTGTTTGCAAATTCATACGTGGTTCTTTGATTTTTTGATCAAGTAACTCGAGTAATTCTTTCTTTATAGATTCAAGCAATTCTGCAATCTGAAAAAACAAAACAAATATTAGTTAAATATTAATACAATTACCAAATTATTATAAATTATAAAGATGAATTAACTATATTATTCTCTCTTCCTTATCAAACTATAGCTGGAATTGATATGATATCAGATAATGCACAATTCAAACATAATATCGCTGCTTTTCTTGAATAGTAATACATAGGATAAAAAAAAATTTATTTAATATACTCTATAGATTGTACCATAGACTGTATTTACTTTTTGACAACCCTACAACCTGTAGGATAGTCTATAGACGTACCATACTAGAGAAATAAACCCCCTGTCTACAGCAATATCTTTCGAACACGTCCATTTCAAAATAAAACCTAAGTTTTTTTTTTTATCAGATGTAACAAACAAAAATATGTATTTTTTAAATTTTTATTTACTACGTTCAGTAACAAATAAAAAAAAAAATTCTATAGTTAATGTTTATTAAGTTCAAGAAATAAAACATTACTATATTCATTCAATTTTTAATTAAATATAACAAATTTAAAAACAATTCAATTAAAAATTGAAACTTAAAAAAGTAAACGTTATAGGATTGTCTATTATATTAATTTTATATATATACAATAAGTTAATATATATACAGGTAAGGTGGTTTTCCTGATTCTCCCAACCCCTCTCTCTCTCCTCCCAATATTTTAAGGAACCCTAAGCGCCTGTATACTTTATACCAACCCAATATTTTTAAAGGGCTTAGGATCTGCTTTGAGGCCCACCAACGATTTTATAACACTAAAATAGTTATCCTGTTGACTTATTTATAAGGAAAGCTACAAAAAATTGTAAGTTCTTTTCTTTTTTGACAATGTTTTCTCAAGGCATTAGAAAAGAATATTATTAAAGATTAATGTGTGAAAGAAGATTACTGATATTAAAGTGAAGATAAGAGTTATCTTGTCCGTCAGGATGTGCTAATAAATAAATATATTAATATTTTTTTTTAATCCTCTAATCCTGACTTTTCATAATTGCATACAATCAATTAATTTCATTTTTAATTATTTAATAGTAAAAGTGTAAACTAATGCATAAGTATTTTAAGTGAGGTTGAAGATGGTCGGGTGTGCTGTCAGAAAATATCCACAAATAAACAAAACTTATTTATTTGTTCCGATATTTCGACCTGAATTTCAGCCTTCATCAGGGCTGAAAAACAAACTGAGATAACTTCAATTCAGAGAAACATAAAAAGGAAACGGTTTGTTATTATTTTATTTTTATGTTTCTCTGAATTTCAGGTCAAAATGTCGGCAATATTTTTTTTATATGTGTCTTTACTGACCTTTACCGACCGAACCACTGAAGATATTTTCCTATATCAATCTACAGTCAATTATTCACACCTCAGTAAGTATTTTAACATTATTTGTCTATTTGACTTTTTTTTCTATTAAATAATTAGAAATGAAATTGATTGGTTGTATACAACTGTGGGTTTGTAGCCAGGGTAGTCCGCCCACTTCGGCTAGAAAAGGTTGCTTACTGCTAAGTAACCTTCCTTCCCCAAATGTCAGAAATGACCGACAAAGGGAGTAATAAAAAAAAAAAAAGTTTAAAGTTTGTTAAGCGTCTAAACAACCTAGCAATTGAAGCAACACCGGTTTTAGTGGGGGGAAGGACATTTATTTTGTGGTGGCTCCACAAAATGAAAACGACTGCCCACTCTGGTTAGAAAAGGTTGGTTATTGCTAGATAACCCTCCTTTCCTAGACTTCAGAAATGACCAAGGAAGAGAATAATAAAAAAACAAAAAACAGTTGCAACCATGGAAATCCTTATTATATATAAAATTATATATAAATGTAAAATAATAAACACATTAATAATTTTCTTACCTCATTTGATTCAACTGTAAACATTATCCAGCCTTCGTCAATTGAAACAACGAATTGGCCGCAATTAAGCTCGACTTTGAGAGAACCCCCTGAAAACAGAACAAGGGCTAAAACTGGCACCATGGTACACTCTCTGATGAATACCTTCGAAGTTTTGATTTTCTCCTGGTAAACCAAGTATGGACTAGGGTAGAATGCGACTCCATGGTTAACTGAGGTAGGGTGTAAATGAACCTAGAGAAAAAATAAAACATAAAATAAATATTATATTTAATTAATTAAGCTTTACAGAATCCTACACAAGTCTTTCCTATCATACACTATTAGTCGCACACCTTTGTAAAGCATAAGTAATCGCATTTCATCTGTGAAATGCTTCTTTCTATTCGATACAGTCATATTCACAAGTTTGCTTAAAATATTATACAAATTATGTAAAATCATAAAAGTATTCGAGTATA
Organism: Halyomorpha halys; assembly: GCF_000696795.3. Classification (NCBI taxonomy): domain Eukaryota; kingdom Metazoa; phylum Arthropoda; class Insecta; order Hemiptera; family Pentatomidae; genus Halyomorpha; species Halyomorpha halys. The sequence goes on from NW_027105968.1 coordinate 283,176, forward strand.
AATGTACTTGATCATTAATTGGATGAAAAAATAAACAATAGGTAAAAATTGTAAAAGTTTAAATTACTTTACACAAGGGTAAAAATTATATTATAATATTTTAAGGGCTTAAAGTTAGTAACATAATTTAATTTTAGGTTTATACTAGAGTAATCAATTAACCTAATAGTATTTTTTCTCCTACAAACATTAACGAGCAATGTGAACCTAAGCATAATACTGCCAACACTTCTGAAACCTGTGCTCTATAAATTTTTTTTATTTTATTTTTGGAAAGGAGTGTAATAGAGTTAGGCTAGGAGGATATTGAGTTGTTGAAGTGGTTACACGATATGCGACTACTAGAATGTTAAATAGAAAAAACTTGTTTACAGACTTTGTTTAGAGTTTATATCTTCTCATAGATAACACTACAAGAAAAAATAAAACATTTATTTATTCTTTTTAAGAAGTTTGATTACATTAATTTCTATAAATTTTTGAGGTTAAAAAACTTCCAAAGATGAATATAATCTATTTTATATTTGTCTTCATTGTTGTACAACGTTTCGGGACATTTATTCCATATTCATGCACCTTTAAAATCCATATACATGTCATATTTTCAATTTCACTATTGAAATCATGCCAACCATGATATATGGATGAACTTTAAAAAGTTTATAAGATAATTAAAAATTTAAAGAACAAATATAAGATTAAGAATCATGCAAAGTTTGGCTTATTTTGTCCTTGAATACAAACTGATAACTCTTAAAACACAATCGATAGATCATAATCATGATATACAGATGGATCGAATAAAAATGAGAATTCACTGAGTAGTCAGGGACAGGGTTGGGCCGAGTGGTAAATAAATATTAGACGAGAGTTCAAGAAATTTTTCCCTGAGTCGTTGGTTTTTCATCACAGCTCTGAGTAATGAGTGTTTCTAAAGACGGCAATGATGTAGGAGAATAATTCGCTAAGTTGAATGAACAAAATACTTATCCCTAAAATATAGACTGCACTTGATAATCATTTCAAGAGAATTATTGAAGAAGAAGTTAGATTTCTGAGTAAACTAATAGACAAAACACCATGAAATTTCATACAAAATAAAGCAACCAGAGAAGAGTTGAATATTAAAACCAAAGTAAAAGGACACTAAAGGTGGACAAAAGAATCATACAGTGGTTAGAGCATATTTGTTGAATACCATGATTATACAGCCCTGAGCTTCATAGAAGCAGCAAAGCAGAAAGGAAGAAACCAAAAATGATTCCGACAAAATTAATGAAAGTTAAATTATGAAAAACAAAGTTTTTTAAATAAAAATTTAAACTAGTTTGGTAATCCAACTTTTCTCTAATCTGAACCTATTTTTAATTAGTTCGAATTAGCAAGAGTCCACTGTATATTATTAACCTTTACACATTTCTCATTTCATTAATTTAAATTATTATTATTATTTACATGGTGCATTGTTTGATCTTTAATAATATTTTTAATGTTTGTAAATACTCTTGTATGAATTCTTACTATTCTAATATTATTAAATGTCATCTCCTTATTAATTTCTTGTTATAGTGTTTTTATTATTCAACATTATATTATAGTTATCTCATTTTATTTTTAGCCCTAATAAAATAAAATATGTTTTACTTATTTGTGTTTATTACTCCTGCACTAATAAATAAAACTTGATAATACCATGTATGTGCTTAAACAAAATTAACACTTATTACAGCAGAACCCCGCTTATACATCCATGTTGAAACAGAGACATTGTCTGTTAATCTGGAGTTTAAAAAAGAAAAACTTTCAATAATAATTGAATAGATATATTCAGTGAAAATTAAAATGAAATACAAAATTTGACATATTGGTGATATTAGTATATGATGAAATTAAATTCATTAGACTAATTTTTTTAAAAATCTTTAATTTGAAGGCCTCATTCTGTTGCTTTAGGACTCGATTTCGATGTAGAAGGGGCATTCGACAAAACAAGGCCTGAGGCAGTCTGTAAAGCCTTATTAGACATTTTTGCTCTGAATGCGATAATCAGATGGGTCAGATTTGTTCTCAATAAAAGAATAATTGTAGTTTTGGAAGACGGTACTAGGCTACAGGAGCATGTAGTAACTGGATGCCCTCAGCGGATTTGAATCTCACCACTGTTGCTATGGTGCCTAGTTATGGATAGCTTATTGAGAAGACGAGGATGCTGGAATATTCACGCAAGCTTTTGCTGACGATGGAGTGATCCTCATTAGTGGAAAGTTCGTGAGTACCATCATGGAACTTATGCAAGCCGCATGTAATGTAGTACAGACATGGTGTACTGAAATGAAGCGTTCAGTAAACCCAACAAAGACAGAGTTGATTCTATTCACCAGGAAGTGGAAATTAGGTATATTTCAAACCCCGATTTTGTTTGGCAATCAACTCCAACTAAGCCAAAAGGTCAAATACCTCGGAATTAGTTTTGAAGCAAAACTGAACTGGGGATCTCATATGGCAGGAATGAAATGATGGCTAAAAATGTTGCTGAAATGAATATAAAAGGGGGAAAATATTTATAATATAAGGAGTTGTTAAAATAAAATAAAAAAATAGATTAATTTAAAAATTAATAAAAATGATGACATGAATTTGTTGAAAAAAAGGGAAGGATTTGTAGATGGATAAGAGTAGTGATCTATATACAGGGATAGATAGGGGCTCTGGAAAAATATGAGAAAAGAGATTGTGACATGTCGTATATCGACCAGCCTACTCGCTATAATTGTCTGTTTGAAATGTCAGATAAGTAAGGCTACCATGGAGGGCGGGAGTGGAGGGTTTAATGCCGTAGAAGTGATATATATATATAGTAGAGTAGTGATCTATATACAGGAATAGATAGGGGCTGGAGAAATATGAGAAAAATTATTTGCAGTAACTAAGTCAGGTATTTCATTTTACCAAACTAAATGTTTTCTCGACACTTTATCAATTTTTACCAGGGGCTAAGGAGGGTTGTACTGTATTCAAAATGAGCAAGATTTTAGAATTATGAACCACATAAATTTGACTAAACGAATGAGTAAAACTATTTTAAAAAAGTGCTAGTACTTCTAATCAAGTGCTTCGTCATATCGATAAAACTTAAACTTTCATGCAAACTGTGCTTTTTTTTTTTTTTAACTAATTGAAAAGAAGATAGGAACAAGCAGGGACTCACTTGTGTTTGTTTCATCCCTCCTTCCTCTGACAGCTGAACAAGTATAAATTATAGCAACTTACATTAATAAGTAGTCTCATACTTCCTACATATATTGACATATATCAAAGTAAATATACTTACATAACCGTCTGCTTTTGTTTTAAACTTTATGTCCTCGGGACCCAGATCTATAGGAATATTTCCTGATATGTGAGCCTGGTACATTTTACTCGGTGTTTGTATTTGTACAATATTCGGATACAAAGCTGCACATAGAAGGGCGGCTAATAGTTTTTGATTTTCTCCATTTGCATTCAGCTGAAAATAAAACATATCATAATTAGATGAAAATAATAAAAATTACTGAAAATAAAAGAATTGATATTGAGAATATGATAACTACTGCTTTTTTTAATGGCTAGCTTTCTGTAATCAGCCGTTAGAATATCAATTCTAATTAAGGGATATAAACTAAACAAGCAGACCTGTCAATGCTTCGCAATTGCTAGATTTAGGGACGAAGATAGATTAACTGAAAGTTTGATATAAATGAATATATTTAGTTATTTACACATTGGATTAATGATTGAATCAATTGCTAATTATATCCATTTAGTTAACATTATTTATAGCGGTAAATAACATTATATAATAAAAATATTTGGCAAAAAAATAGAAATAACTTAAAATTTCTGATCAGGTGAGAGTGCGTGAGGAGAGTATAACCTATTCTCAAGCTGGTTAGAGCAACTTTCTCCCTACAGCTGTTGCGGTAGGATGTTGACTATGGTTTTACTGATCTTTTGATTCCTTTTAATCTACTTGGGGAACTTTCATCCCACTTGGCCTATCATCCTTCCAATATTTGTAATTTAAGGGGTGTACTGAGTTCTGATGGGGTAAGAACGGCGGTGCCTCGACCAGGGAGCGTGAGTGCCTCTCTGGCAGCTTTGCCTGTGAGATCGTTACCAACAATGCCAATGCGGCTTGGAGCCCATATGAAAATTATGGACTTACCTTGTTGTGATAGTTTTAGAAGAAAAGATTGTATTCTTATGATGAGTGGATGTTCGGGGTACATGTTTCTCAAACTTTTTGGAGAGCTCAACGAATCTGAGATTATTACGATTGTCTTCTGAGTTATTGACAGGAAAAAATGGAGGGCTGATGCTATCGCATGGAGTTTGGCGGTGTATATTGAGTGGGTTGAATCGCGAGTAACGAAAGATGAGGCAGTCAAGCTTTCGGATTTGGACTTAGTAGTGGTTTACAGCTTTATAATCTGCACCAAAGGACACAAAACGCATCTAATTAAACAAATTAGAACCGCAAATATAAAATGAAACATTTGAAAAGTTTTCCTTTATTGAAAACCAATATTTAGCCCTTATAATGAATACCATTAAATCTAAATGGTGGTAATATAAGTAAAAATAACAAACATTCAGCTTTTTAACAGCTGTAATAATGCAGGAATTGGATAAAAAGTAAAAGAGTTATGAACAATGGACATCAGGGGAAAAGAAAATTCTTATTATATTGTTTTAATTTTTAGTGAAAAAAAATTATTTAAATAGAATTAGTAATATATTTTTCTTATTCTTCAGAAAGAGATAAATCAATTAACACAGAAATAACCATGAAAAAATATAGAATTTCTGAGCTATGCACAAAAAATCCTTCATTTTGTTAATAACATTTTTTTTACCACAGTAATCGGAATAGCGAATTTAAACATAATTAAAATATATATTATATATTTAGCGAAGTGAATATATTATAGAATATATGACCTTCCTGGGAA
>NW_027105968.1:288544-289169 GCF_000696795.3 Halyomorpha halys
AATACATGTGTAAAAGAGATATTAATTTAATTAAGTGTTAATAGTAAAAGTGTCTGTTTCTGATTGCCTAGAAACCCACCCTGAGAAAAGAGTCTTTCATATTATAAAATTTAAATAAAATTCTATTATCTATTTAATATTAAAGTTTTTAATTTGATCCCAAGCAATACTTTAAATAGGAAATTAGATAAAACTAATAAAATTCTTTTTATTTTATTTTAAATAATTTTTGATTATTACAATATATTTAAAACCCCATCACAATCGGATGGACGGTATGGCAGCGCATAAAGTACAAACACATATTGATGTTTATATTTTATATTAAATCTATTTTAGTTTGATAAGTTTCTGATTTTTTATTTGATTATTTTGATTCCCAGCAATGATAGTTAATTAGATGTATGGTTTAATTTTATTTTTAACCATCTGTGTCCCAGCATAATTAAATTAAAGAATAAAAAATACAATTATAATTTGGTTTTGGTTTTTGTTTATGTAATCATTCCTTATTGCAAAAGAACATAATAAATTTAATTTATTAACTTGTTTTTTTAAATTATAAACAACTTTAACTATGAAGTAGACTTGACTATAATTTCGTATTCCATTTCCTTTAATAAAG
>NW_027105968.1:289219-289630 GCF_000696795.3 Halyomorpha halys
ATATATATTGTAATATGCTCTTTTTGAGTAAATAGTATATTTTGATGTATAAAGGGTTTTTAATATGTTTTATTTTATGTATCATTTTAATATTTTGTTGAACCAAATATTGAATAATATTGTTTTGTTGAACCAAAAAGCAAGCTAACAAATTTTCATTGTCCATAATAAATTTGTGATTCAAAACAAGACCAAGATGGTGGTACGTATCCTTCAAAAAGTCCGTTGAATCAAGGCCATGTTAAGCAGATTCAAAGAATCAGTCAGCAGTCAGTGTTAGTTAATTGAGGAAATCATCAAAAGTCTATGAAATTGCTTAGTTTTGTTATACCTAAATTTAAATACATGTGTAAAAGAGATATTAATTTAATTAAGTGTTAATAGTAAAAGTGTCTGTTTCTGATTGCCTAG
>NW_027105968.1:290390-311560 GCF_000696795.3 Halyomorpha halys
GATAGATCATATTTGAATAACGAGATGGTCTGGGCTGCAGTAAAGAAACAACTAAGAAATAGTTCTAACTATTACACACATGATGAAATTAACACATCCCGAGATATCAGTCTTGAATGATAATATTAAGAACAAATATATTGGTGTTATAATATCTAATGTCGATAATTCAGTACATAATATCTAAGACATATTATAAATATTTCAGAAAGCTTCAGTCTGAAACTGTTAGAAGAAAGTTGGGTTGTCAGTAGCAGATAGTGAAACTAGACCAATGTCAACTAGTTTGATTTGGTTTACTGATTGATGAACGTTCTGTCCTGGATAGTTTTCAATTAACTTATTTATTAATTTTTTTAGATATTAGTTTTTGAGAGTCAAATTTTAATATTCATATAAAACAAAAAAAAAAAAAATCTGTATCGCTAAAAGCCATGAAGAGTAAAGGGTGCAGTACTTTGTAAGTAAGTACTGCTCACTTTATGGCTGGGTGGACCCTAGAGGGCTCCTTAACCCACAGGATTGACTCCAGGCTACAGTAACAGAATATAATTATTTGTCACAGCTGGATCCTAACTTGGGTTCTTTGATTTAGCACAGTGCCTCACCACTGAACCACTCCGCTCCTCAATATTGATATATCGGGAAAATATAATCTGAAGAAAATATTTTAAAAAAAAAACAGATAATAAAGAGTTAGGTACAATTTCTTAATTGCTTTCCTTGACCACAACCGAGCCGTCTTCTACAATTTAATGTCTGATACTGATGTTTTAAGTAGTGAATATTTCTTTCACGGATATGAAGTTACATAATCAGCCGCAATGTTAAACTTCACTAAGGAACAACCTCTATTTCTCCCGCACCACTATAGCTACCAAAATGTAACAACCCATAGTGCATGATGGGAGACACACCTACACCTTATCACCGGTGGTCTGCACTGCATAGTTATGGCTGCTAGGTCAAATATAGAAACATGTCTATCTCTATTTACACGTATTGATTTCATGTACATACAATATGAAGAATAAAGAATACAAATATTTTTGTTTGATACTTACAGCTGGACCAGTCACCTCGTGTATTCTGTCCTGAATATCATTCTTCCTATGCCTTATTTTTATGTCACCAGGTACGAAGCCAATATCAATCAAGAACTCCAGTAATTGTACTTTTATTTCAATAAGGCTAACTAAAACTTTGACCGAGAGGCAATTTTCATTGGCAAAGTTATAACCAGCATTCCGTCCTTTCTCACAGGCTTTCATCCATCCCTGTTGATCGATTTCAAAAAAAAAAATTAATACAATTTAATCATTATTATCAAAATTATTTTAGTTAGCTGAGAAAGTATAATTAATAATCACTTGATTTTACTTTTATTTTTTATGTCATCAGGGAAATAATTATTCACGATTAATTCAATAAAAAGAACAATCACACATATTTTACAATAAAAATTACTAAGTTATATAAATCATTTATTACATATCACAAATGGTAATATTACTATGAAAATAATACTATTACTTTGCAAATAAATACTTACAAAAAAATGGCAAAATTTTTAAAAAGTAATAAATCTGATGGACAGATGGCAGACTACTCTAAACTTTCTGCATTTATAGTTTTAAATTTAACTATAATAAATTTAAATGGAAGGCTAATTAAGTATAACAATTTCTTAAAGGAAGGTTTTTTTTCTTAATCCATCAGTTATTATGAAGCAACTTGATGCTTATAGATTACATATTTTTTCAACATATTTACTCAATGTTTTGGGAGCAATAAACAAATGGCCCAACAAAATTTTGAGTATGATAAAGAAATAACAAATCTATAAAGAAGTAGTTTAATCAATTTATTTTTGTTTCTAACAGGAAATTATTGTATTTGTAAAATAGCTATTAATTAAGCTTAAGTGTTATTAGTGGTAAAGTGTCGTCTGTTTCTGATTGCCTGGAAACCCGCCCTGAGAAAAGAGTCTATTATGTTATAAAATTTAAATAAAATTCTATTATTTATTTAATATTAAAGCTTTTAATTTGAACCCAAGATATCTTCTATATTTGAAATTAGTTAAAACTATAAAAATTCCATTTATTTTATTTTAATAATTTTTGATTATTACAATATATATAATTTTTATAAGGGAATCCACAATAATAGTAATGTTTAAATTAGTTAATAGATGATTTTAAGTTTCCCTCCCATAATACAAATTTTAAAGAATAGGATTGTATTGTTTGTAAGTCAATGGCCATTCGATAAAATTTAAATGAGACTGTTATGATATTAATTCAATATGCTAATAATGTGGAATAATGGGGGGTGACGGTAACAGTGTGGTAATGCACCTGTCTGGCAACCAAAAGATTGCGAGTTCGAATCCCCGGTCCTATCCAGGATTTTTTCAAGCAAATAATTATACAATACTCACATAGAGCCTCTCCCTCCTCCCCCCCTCCCCCCGGCATTTGTGAGGCCCATTAGCCAATGGCTGGCACTCACAAAAATAGGCATGTGAGTGACAAACCCACCCTATGAAAACCATGTCATGAAACACGCGATGTATTTCCTAAATAGTCCTTGGACCTCCACGGTCTGTCGCGCCAATAATAATAATAATGTGAAAACAATTTTTAGGTTGTCTTCTCAAAAATGGCCTAAGAGCCGAAATGTTGGAGGATTAAAATAAACATTGTTGAGAGTAAACTGGATCATTGTAGTTGGTGTTATTATTAATATAAACCACTCTTAAACAATCAATAAATAAGTACATCAAATTAGTAATTTAATTATTTTTCAAGTTAAGCCTCCTCTTCCTGTTTTAAATAACCGTAACAATTCCCCATAATTCAACAAACATATCAGATTAAGGAAAGTCTGGATTACCTTGTAAGCCTTAAGAGTGGTAAGCTGATCAGAATTAGCAGTATTAAACTCCTTTTTTCGATTATTTGCCTCCTCTCGTCGGCTTAAGGGTACAACAAAAGGTGATTTGTGTGAAAGGAATGCTGCCATCGTGAGAGTAGAATCTAAGGCACAAAACATCGCTCCCAAGAGAATCAGTTTGCCGATTCTGGCATCAACGGGAAGAGCTGCTAGATGATTTCCAAGAGGTGTAAGGTTAAAAGATTCGTCTAACGCCCCGACATCTCTCAGCCTTATCAATGCTCCTTCGACATTCTTCATGTCTGGAGGTTCAAGCAGTCCACCTGTAAATAAAAATTATGATTAGAGTGAGCAATTGTTATATAAATATAACATTTATGTTAAGCTCCAGAAAACGAAGAACAAGCACACAATACTATACAATTAGCTCAAAAATTTGACCAATACTAACCTATAACTTGATTTAGGTCCTTATCAGCTAAGCAGGGAAGAATCTTAATTCTTAGAATGAGTTGTTCAAGTGGAACCCGGCAGATTTCAGGTACAGGTTGAGGTGAAAACACGTAATCATACCGATGCTTTGAGTACAAATGCAAACAAACTCCAGGCATCACACGGCCAGCACGCCCTTTTCTCTGCAATGAATTTGCTTGAGAAACCCATACCGTTTCTAAGCTTTCCATGTTACTATTTGAATCAAATCTGAAAAAATAAAGGATTCTTTATTTAATTATCTGAATAGTATCAAATGAGTAAATAATTAGTTAACCTAAATAGCCAAACGAATAAATATTACTCAAGTTATACAGGAAAGGAGTTCAGATAAACTTGGACATATTTCTAATAACAAAAAACTCATCCAGCCATTACAAAAACAAGTTCAAAGTCGATTTTTTTTTTTTCTTATAAACTATTAGCATGATCAAAATGATTATTTTCTAATTTATTTAAATAGTACTAAATGATTTTGTAGACTTTAGTTATCAAATTTTTAATTGAATAACTAAATATCTAAATGGTATAGCACGACCTTAATTCCAAGATCCAGACTATTATGTAAAACATGCGTAACTAAGAGGTTTTGGTTTTGGAATCATTATCACGATAGCTGTTTACGAAACATAAAAAACAAGAAAGTGGCTCTCATTAGCATAATTAAATCATGACACCTTAGTTAGATTGATTATTAATTATTTACTTGACTTAAATATTAATCAGGTTAACTAATTAAGTATAATCATGAAATTTATTATTTTTAGTGGCAAAGGGCAAAGTAGTAGATAAATATTTATATAATGATTTGAAAACATATCAACTCAAAGAGTATTAAAAAAATATATATATAGATTCAAATAGAACCGAGGTGAATATATTATATCCTAGAACATTATAACCTCTCTTTTGAAAGATAATTTAACTCTCTACTGAAACAAACATAATCTAAATCTGACGAATATTAGCGAAGATACAGCGAATGAATCTACATTTAATATTCCATGCAAGTTTCCATCGTAACCCATTTTATTTTAATCTATCTACATAATAGACATACCTGCATGTATCTGTTATCAGAGTTGGGCAAAAATTAGCTAAGGTTGAAACTAATAACTAAAATTACCATGGATACGATGTTTATTTATCAATGGTTTATTCATGAATAAGGGTCGTATCCATGGCAATTTTAGCTATTAGTTTCAACTATAGCTAATTTTTTCCCATCTGTGTCTGTAACCAGAGATAAAATACTCATATAATCACTTACAGATCATAGAATCTCAAAAAATGACAATACTTATGAAAATTAAATTATTAATGGCAGTTCACCTTATGCAGCATATGTGCAAGAAGGCTAGATTTGAATTTTTAAAAAATTTATATCCCAAGTGGTTTAAAAAAGAAGAAATTATTTCTAAAAAGAATAGAGAGAGAGAGAGAGAGAGAGAGGGTAATTAAAACTGTACTAGTAATAAAATATAGGAAATATGCATACCCTTTTTCTTTCATCTTTCCAGTATCTATAACATACACGCAATCGTCAATAGTAATAGAAGTTTCAGCAATATTTGTTGAAAGAACAATTTTACGATAACCAGGTCTCGGTTTCCTGAAAAAATTTAAAATAACAAAAACATTAAATTATAGGTATATAATTCCATATAAACATGAAAAAATATTTTGAGATTCAGTATCAAAAAAGAGATTTCGATTAACAAGAATGTGTCAAATGAACACATAGTCTACCTTTATTTGGTGTAAGTCCTAACTATAATATTCTATTCACTAATCTTACCTGAATACCAGTGCTTGTTCTTCAGTGGTCAACATGGAATGTAGTGGCAGTATATGAAATTTGTTATTTCTAGGATTGAAAAGAGGATGAGCCTGTAAAGCATCACGTAGACTTAAAATTTCGGCAATACCCGGAAGAAATATCTGAAATAAGGTTTGTAATTTTGTAATAATCAATACTATTATAATTATAGAAAACAAAATATCAAAATAATTTTTAAAATAAGGAAAAGAAAACATATAAGAAAAAAAAAATTTTTAATTACTTTGAGGTGGATAGCTTTATTAAAAACATAAATGTAAATTAAAGACCAATTTAATGATACTGAGTCGTTAAAGAAAACATTCTAGATCAATATACTCCTCAAAATGGCTTATGGTTTTCGAAAGCTTCAATATCAACATAAATTTTAATCCTAATACTTTAGATAATTTTAGGTTTTTAAGCATAATTTAAAAAGATAACACTTCTTTTTTCAACCCTTTCTCCTTACATAACTAGTTGTAAAAATAAAAAAAAAAAATTATCATTATAATATATTAGCAATATTATTAAAAATTTAGAAATTAAAAAAAAAAACTTTTTAACTTTTTTTCACTAAGTATATTGAAAAAATATTAACTCAAAGATTTGTGATAAGCTCAAAAGAGAGTTTTAAAAGAGAAGTATTCTATTGCTTCGGTAAACATGAATAAAGCAATATTTTCAGCACTGCCCATCATTCACGCTAAATCTCACAAAAAAATACTTGTTTCGAAGGGTCGACACTTTGAAGACTACAAGGATGTCAAATCATGTGAGTTCTTTAACTCAAAAACTAAGGAGTAGTATCATGACCAGACATATATTCTGGTAGAAAGATGGGTTAGAACAATTAATAACGATAAGTTATATTCAACAAATAACATGACAAATGATAACTATATTTTGAAGAATAATTTTAATGTATAGCTATATATTTTTTAACAACCTAGCATAAAGCAATTCAGAATATGACAGACCTTAATTAGCTCAAACTTTAATAAAAATGAAGCCATGATAATTCTACTTACAAGAATAGATCCTTCCATCGGATACTGATGATTCCCTTCTATGATCCACATTAAAGCACATTCAATCAAGTCATTGTTTATCCTGTCCAAGTCCAATAAATATAATGTTTTGATAACCGGTCGTGGGAATTCTACACAGTAATTTATACAATGTAATTAGAAAATTGTATATTTAATGAAAATTAAATATATCAGTAATATAGTAATAAAATCAAATGATACCTCTGTATCTATAAAAAAACTGGCATATAGGTAAGAATTCATCCCTATTTTTTTTGTCTGGGGCTAACAAATTTCTCCTCTGTATGTCAGCTAATTCGCATTCTTGGTCAAGCGAATCTAAGTCTCGACTATTTTGTTTACCGATTTTCCTAGAATACATTGAGTACTCTTCAAGCCTGTAGTGAGTCATATTAATAATATCTTCTAACCAAAATTGTTCAACAGGAAATGTGCGCCCTAGAAAAAAATAATAATAAATTAATATAATAAATAAACAACTTCATGGAGAGGTAGACAAAAAATTAAAAAAGAATTATATTTATATTTCTAATAAAATATAGAATAAAATAAAGAAATAAATTTTAATTTCACAGAATATATATCAAAGGCCCAGAATATAACAAAAACACATATGATCTAATGAATCAACACTTGTTACAGTCTGTCCTTTTATAATCGCTATGAAGTTAAACATGTCTGTTTCTAGCCATGTATTTGTCATTTATGAAATGTAACACTTAAAACACCATTATATGAGTAATTCTCAAACAACATGAAATTTTTGAAGTCCAATTCAAATAAAATTGTTATCTAATGATAACTATGAATTCATGTTGGTTATAATACAACCTCGGGAAACATTTTGGTCTGTTAGACTTCATAAATTAATTATACTGCCATGCTTTAATGAGATTCTACTTGTCATGAGAAATGTAATTTTTATGTAAGTCATGGCTGTTCCAGTGCAAAATTTAAAAATTCCGGTACATCTCTCAGGAAAGAAGTTTTTACTGTTTTCAGGTCCAAGTTAAAAGCTTAAAAAAATTATTTTAATTAAGTTTTTACTGTGTAAGAACAGACTGTAAGATATTGTAAAGTATTGGATAAAAAAAAAAAATATTATTATTGAAAATGAAAACCAACTGAATACATAAATAAAGAAACTTTAATGATTTATGGAATTCTGAAATGTTATAGCAACCCTTAAGTTCTAAATATGATATTGGCCACCATTTTCAATCTTACTTCTTTTACAACAACGTGAAAGAAAAACCAACAAATTAGCATATTTTAAATTACTGTTATCATAGTTTGATATATTATTTAGGCAATTTGTAGCTGAGGGAGAGCGTTAACTATGATTGCAGCAGTTCGAATCCCGCCTGGGGAGACAACTTTTATTTCTGTAGCGGTCCCCAAAATGAAATGTTTGATATATTAAAACACATTTTTTTTATGATCCTCATTATTATTATAAAATTATTAAAACTAATAATTAGACAGTAATTGAGTATTAAATGATTTTCTCAAGTTCATTTTAACATTGAAATTGATAATGGCTTTATTGTCCTGGCATCTTTTAGGCAACAAAAATTTCAAATTTAAATTATATTAGTAGATATTATGTTAAAGTTTTATTTAAATATGGTTTTACTAAAGATCTAACTTTAGAATCAATTTTATTTTTGGAGATTTTTTTTTTTGTTGCAAATCAAAGCTGCTCTTCATTTGATAATCACGTATAACATTCCTACTATATTTGGTTTTGTGATTTCCTTTCCATTCACAATTTTGTAAAACATAATAATGAATAGGAAAAATAAAATCATAGGAAAAAGTAAGAATATTATGAGTGAAAAAATTAGTAATCCGGGGAGGTCCTTATCAGCGAACGTTAAATAAATAATAATTTTATTTGGAATAATTCTCAGCAACAGGTATTAACATTAATATGGTGCAGGGTAATTGCCAATGTCCCCACAATAAATAGACTTAATATCATCAAAATATTGAAATATTTCAATACATGGTGTTTTGGGTAACAGAACTGTATTGTAGGATATTACATTACAATTGAAAGACGCATACCTGGAATTTCTATAATAGGCACTCCACCGAAATAGCCTGAAAATAATTCCGCATTAAGAGTGGCGCTCATCAAAATTACTTTCAGAGTTGGTCGCTGGTATAGTATATCTTTTAAAATAAATAATAAGAAATCACTAAAAAAAAATAAAAAAAAATTAAAACAATGAAAGTAGAAAACAAGATACGACAATTAACATTAATTACTAATACAATAATGATACCTTTCCTCACTCCTTTCATGTACTTCATCAATAATAACATGAGTAATAGAATCTATTAAAGGTTCCCTTTCTAATCTTCTAAGAAGAATACCAGTGGTACAAAATAACAGTCTAGTATATTGGGACATTTTTGACTCCAAACGGATCTGAAAAAATTAATTTTAAATATATTACAAATTACACAGAGTTTAATAGAAACATTTTAAATACAGTGGGCTTTCGCTAATCCAGGCCATTCCATAACATGAACAACCTCTTTAAAAATATAAAAATAATAAAATTGAAGATATGATTTTATGTATATAGTATAAATATATTTACATTCAATATAACCATGCGATCAGCAACTGTTAGTGCTGAGGCTTAAATAATCTAGTTAAAATTATCAAATATTTTTATTTAAAATAAAATCTAAGCTATGTACAATGTAATCTCAGTAAACCGAACTTTTTTTTTTTTTTTTAGAAAACTTAACAGAAAATGAAATTTTCATTTCCTAATAAAAGTGAAACATAAAGTGTTCCCCAATCTAAAGGCAAGTTATAATACGACGATTCATGAATATCAAAAGTGTTAATTTTTACAGTTTCGATATCCAGTAAATATAATTTCTGTGTTGTCTAAGTGTTCATCATATATTTTGTTGGAATTAGAAATACATTATATCTATTGTACAAATCATTCGATTCTGTAAAACTTATTTAATTAATAATAAAAATAACTACAATACAAATCTTGTTGGTGAAATTATTATTTTTTTTTTTTTTTTATCATGTTTTAATAAATACAAAGCTTATTTTTTTTTTCATTTATAAATGATCAATCTCAAAGTTATAACAAATTAAATCATTACATAGCATTACGGGGGATATAAAAGGAAACAATTTTTTTTTTATTAATTTTTTAAAACTTTAAACAGTCAAATTTCCAATAAAATTTGCAAAAAAAATAAATAAATAAAAATAGTTATTTACATTCATATTGTTGCATTTTTTACACCATTTTTTCTAATACTTTCAGTAATCCAGACACCCCCCCCCAGCAATTAGTTCGAATTGCCGAGATTATACTATATTAAAATTTGGAAGCATATTTATTTTCTCAATTTCTTTATCAGCAGATATAATCTAACTTTTTCATTAAATTAATTTTCAGTGAGAAATTATATAGTTGATACAATGATAGTTTACGCTATTGAAAAACAATCAACTATGAGATTCAAGAAAATAAACATGCACGTATAAACAAAAAGATTGTATTCCAAGAAACGATTTATTAGCTTTGCAACACTCTCCACCACCTCAGGTATTTCTTAGTAACGAAGGTTATTACTACCTTTTCCTCCTATGGCCTTATCAGTTGTAAACATTTTTTTAACATTATTTTACAAGAAAATGGTTAAAAAATATTTTTGTTTTATGTAAATATATTTATAATTTTTTTTTTATAAATTGTTTTGTTATTTAGGAAGGGTCATTTTTTCCCAGAGGGTAACCCATTGCTAATCCAAACCCCCTCGGTTTTAATTAGTTCGGAATAGTGAGAGTCCACTTAAGTCTTAAGTTAAGGAGTGGTCTGAGAACATACTATCAACCTGTTTCAATCTCTAATGGTTCTTATATTTATAATAGTACTGATAAAATGTGATTAAATATAACTATGATGTCAGTTATGAGCAGAGACATTAGTTTTCAAAGAGATTGCAATAATTTAAACAAGAATACACAAAGAAACCTACTTGATATCCCACTGTATCTCCAATTCTTTCAGCTCTCTCTGCTGCTACCCTTTCAGAGACACCAATCGCTGAAATTTTCCTTGGTTGTGTGCATATAATTTCAAAATGCTCCCCATCCTTTCTATTAATTAGCCAATCGTCTAGGAGAAACTGTGGGACCTAAAATTTGAAGAGAATAAATACTATAATTATTTATAACATAATATGCAAGAGTATATATTGTCAAGATAGTCATGATTAAATTAAAGGCAGAAGGGGATTCTTGCATTAGATATCTATTATTCTCCCTAATATATTTAAAGTATTAACAAAATATTTGGAAAAAAGGTTTATTTGTATAAATAAAATAATATTATTAATAGAGCCTATTGAAAAAACATGTAATTTATGAAGCTGTATGCCTAGTTACAATGAAAATGGTGAAGTAACAATTTACTTAATAACTAATTCTGTAACTCTGAACCAGACGAACTAAGTCTAAATATTGTTTTTCAGATTATTACATCATTGTGTATAGAATTTGAAGCACAAAATCTTGATAACAAAGTTGAGGCAGTAAATAAATATAAATATCTGGGTATAATAATCAGTTTAAAGTCGATCTTGGGGCGCCACTTTTCAAAAAGTGGTCAGTCGGGTAAAATTTGGTTTGAACTCAACCTGGTGCTCAGAATATGATGGCAAGCCATAACATACTATACACAAACAAATTAGAAGTTTATAAATCAATCTATAGGGCGGTGGTATGCAGGGTAGGCGGGTTTTGAGCATTATGACCATCTTAGAGAAATTTAAAAGGTATTTTTTTAAAAAATTATTGCTCCTTCCTAGACATATGCCTAATTATATTTTGTCAGGAAACAGGTATAGGCTCCATAAGCTCCTATACACTGAGAACACACTTCAATTATATTTTAAAAGTTCTGAAGATGCGGGGTTTCACCTTACCTCATATCCTAGCAAAAGAGGTGGTAAAAGAGAAAGTTAATTGGTACCGGAAGTGGCAGGAATTTGAGGAATCTTACAGAGTTAATCTCAATCCTTCAAATGTTGCTGATCTGTACGGAAAATTGACCACAGTCTGATATAGCATACAGGAATTGGAAAAATAAAGTAATCTTGAAAAATGTCTCTGATCCAACTCTTTCTTTGTATGCAGACTTATGTGCGGTATAGTGCTGACTTGGTATAGATGCTCAATTTAAATGTGAAACCATGGAGAAATGAAATAATGGATAACTGCCCAGTCTGTAAATCTGATGAAAAGGAAGACACCTTTCACTTCTTGGAAACCTGTCCTAAGTATAATGAAATTAGAATAAAATATAAGGGTAGCGGACCTGCTCTCCAAAGCAATTATTCACACTTTGTTAATAGGCTCAAATTGAAAAGCTCTTGGCAATTATGTACAATGGACTACATAGGCAAGAGATTAATGTCATATTGTTATTTTAAACTAATGACTGGTCAAAATCATTGTTTTTAAGGTATAAATATATTTTTTTATATTATTATTTATATGTTTTAGTCAAAATTTCAGAAATACTTCGACGAAACTTGGCAAGTTTCTAAAAATATTAAGTAGACATAGACAAAAAGCAACCAGTGATAGTAAAATGTTCTCTTTAATTACCAATAAAACCAACCATAAATCTATTGAATATAAAATAGATCAATCATGCATTAAATTTCTTATTAATTACTCACTTGAGTTGACTTCCCGCACCCAGTTTCTCCACTTATTATAACCACTTGATTGTTACGAACAGCCTCTATTATTTCTGTCATTTTATTAAAGGCAGGAAGAGATCTCCTAAATGTTAACATGGACAGATATTTGGGATTGTTTGTTTTTTCTATGTACTTAGAGCACAACTCAGCATCAATTCTAAAAAAAAAAAGAAAAATTTACAATATAAATAATATTAAAAAAAAAAAATAATGAAAGTAATTTGTTAACACAAAAAATTGACAATAAATATTCAACAAATGAAAGATCTTAATTTAAATTTATATATGCCACTAAGAAACTATGAAGAAATCATCAGCTCATGTCACATATGTGCTACTCCTCTGACAGATTAATTCAATTTTATTTTAAAATATTTTTATATTGTTTAACAGTTAATGGTTAAATTTATAAAAGATCATTCAGCTGAAAAAGTTCAAAATAAAATTTAAGTATTATTATTCAACCAACTTTATTTATTAAAAAAATATTTCGATTTCAATGAATCTTCATAAAATTCAAATCAGTAGTTTCGGAAAAAAAATGTTTTCTATAATTTTTACAATATTGATTATAATAAATATAATGATTATTAAACCATATTACAATAAATATAACAATTATTAAACCATATTACAAATCGATTTAGGCCTCATCAGGCAGAAAGTGTAATGCAGTACAATTTTATCCAAAAATATATTAATACGTAGTATCAAATTAAAAGAAAAACATTAATTAAATTCAAATGCAGGTTGTCCAAAAAACAGTTTGTGCTATTTAAAAGTTAATAAAAATAAAAACAAAGTGCTACAATCAAAATAATTTTTACTCGCCATGTGAGCAACATGGAAAATCATTAATGACGTTAATGACAACGTTTTAGCACAAATTATCTTTAACGTATACACAGAACTCAGATCTAAGTACTTTGGTCAAAGATAGAGCCAAGAAATTCCTCAGCTCAGTTAGCTCTCAGTCTGTGTGATATTCAAAGAAAAATTATGAAAGGCTAAATTATTTTTTTGATAGATATTTCGACCCAAACAATAACTTCAGCAATGTTTTAATGAAATGCCTCGACACCAAAATGATTTCGTGAACTAATAAAAAGCTCTATCGCAACTAAAATTTCACGGGTCAGGCTGTGTTGTACTGCTTGCACTCATTCTCTGCCACGCATCTCTTAATAATTCAAAGAAGAAATAGTACTCACTATTTTTTTTAAATCCTAGATAATATCACTTTTAGTAAATGATTCTCTATCAAACCCACCTTGCTATTAAATAAATAATTTTTTTTAAAGATATTTATTTAAGTTATTTTTAGTTTATTGTAGTTGATATTATTTATTTATTATGGAAATTTATTAATTTTTTTCATTTTAAAATAAGAATTAACCTTATGTATTAAATTTATAGTGGGCATATACGAAATTTAGATTAAAAATTAAGACATCAGTGAAATAATTAGAAGAAATATTTAAAATAAAACTCTGTCCAGAAATGAAAATCAGATACTTTCTACAATGAAAGGGTTAAATCTTTTCCAGTAATGAATCTGACTCTGAAGAACAATTTGAGTCAAAACTTCAGAATGAGATGTTACAAAACCAATCATGAAAAATTAAAAAACATAAAAACCAAGGTGAGGATTCTAAAAAATAAAAATGGGAAAACCATGAAAATTACTTAACATTAGTTATGTTTTACTCTAGAAGTTTCTATACAATAAATTGTTCTTTAAAGGTTAAATCGTCACCCTTAAATAATTTTTCTATAAACTGTTAAAATTTTTAATTCTGAACAAACTGCTGTATGATAAGTAGATAGAAATATCAAAAGAATGGATTAAAAAAAAAAGTGTTACTCGAAAATGGATTTCTTGTACTCGTGAGATTATATCTAAAATGAGTAAAAAAGTAAGGTAGGAACATTACCTATTCACAAAAGTAGAATCACGAGTATATTTTTTATCTGCAGCTGATGTGTAGAGATGATCACCATCATTATATTCTTCGAGATATTCCTGCCGTGTTTCTACACCATCTTTAGGTAAAATGAATTTCCATGGGTCAAAAAACACGGGTGCCCTTCCATTTAATAAATTAATAATTTCCTCTTGTCTATTTGTCAAAAGATCAATAAGGGAAAACACACAAGGCTGCTGTAGTTCTGAATTTCTACTAGCCTCATCCAGCAGCAGTTTGGTAATCCTTAAACATGAATAGGTTGGGAATTCACTAGACTTTGTAGTAAGAGAGACAAGAGGTGGCTCCAGTGGATAATGACATCCTGCACAAGAAAATAAAAAATAAAACATGTACACAATTATTAAAAGACTATATGATTACGAAATATAGATAATTCACATACCAATTGGGAATCTGACTTCGAGGATAAATTTATTTTTGTGTTCATTGATGACAATTGGTTTATCCTTAGAAGGAGCATTATGCGAAAAACGGCATTTTTCTGCAAAACGGCAATTTCCTTTAAAGTAAAACCTGCATGTTTCTTTATCTATCTTTTTACCTCTTCTGTCAAGTTTCACAGCTTTTTTTTCTTCATATAATTCAGCCAAATAAGGTAACTCTAAGTGGATATGCCAGATTTGATTTGCTATTATTTCCTCACAGCCCGAATCGTATATCGATCTTAAAGAGTCCAGTTCTTGTGTTCGTTCCTCTAATATGTTTGCAGGAACTTCTTTTGCGTCCGGTAAATGAAGGTTAAAGTAACGGCATAATAGGAGCTCATATGCACTTCCTACATCACCTGAGGTAATGGTTAGAGCCTCACTACAATGATTTGGATGGAAACCATATCTGAAAATTAAAAACCACAATCAATGTCTTTTAATTACAGAAATTGCAATCAAAATTATAAAGGGATTTAAAGCAATCAGTTTTAAAATACTAGCAATGCATAAATAAAACAGTTTTACATAATACTAGTAGAGTCCTATACTGAGAATAGATTTAATGAATCTCTCCCGTTTATTACATTAATATTACACATAAAAACTTTATGTAAAATGTTTGTATTATTTGTTTACTGGATTCTCTCATGCTTGTCCAAAATTGGATTCCCGGGTACTAAAGTAATATTTTGCTGACCAACTCAGGGCCCTAACCTGATTCTTAAATATGAATCTGTTTGTAGTCATATAGTTTGCCAATGGTCTTAATTATAATAAACCTCACTGATGAGGAAAATTTAAATTTTAATACTTCACACTTTGTTCTTTCCGATTGTAGGAAAATGGTCTGTGTGGCCGTCAAGAGATACAAAAATAGGAGAAAAACTATTTATTAATAAAAGATGTTTCACACAGGACTGAGACCAGAAAATTCTTTCTGGACTAAGTACTATAAAGTGGGACGAAATGTCACTTACTAAAAAATAGTTTTTCTGCAATTATTGTGTATGTATATTGACGGTCACCCAGACCATCTTATAGAAGTTAGTAAACAAATTTTAGTCATTTAAATAAAGAAACTCATAGAAAAATAAAGCAGCAATATATAACACATTTTACACAATGCATTGAACCTATATGAAAGGTTTTAATGTAAAGAATAACTGACAACTGGTCAACGGGATAATAAACAAGTACCCACCCGTTTCCCTACACATGGATTTCTATTCACTATGTTTTATTTTCAAATTTGAGGTTGATTTTACAATTATGTAACAAGGAAATTATAATTAAGGATGAAATTAACACTGAACTTACTTTTCAAGTCTAGCTTTCGCAAATTGATTGATCCTGTCCTGAGTACTGATAGATTCTCTGTTCCTAGAGTAGTTTACAGTACCTTGCACTATAAGTTCCCCTCGATCAATCCAATATTGTCGATCCAATCTAAAACCTTTATCTCGGTAGGATGACTTATTCTTATGCCTGAATTCCTAAAAGAAATCAATGATACAATGAATAAGAAACTGTCAACCATTACAAGATAGAAAATAAACAACATTGAATTAAGAGAAATTGTCATACATACCTCACCATGTAAATACTTTAGAGTCTCCAAAATTTTTTCTTTGGACTGTTCTGATATGTTAAGGTTTCTCATTTCAACCTTTAAAGGTCTATAATCTTGTGTCATTTTTATGTTTGACAATACACTCACTATAAAAATATTTCTAAACACTTATGTAATAACTCTCGTTAAAATAAATAACAATGAATAAATACTGTACAAAAACGTAAATGCTAAACGAAGTAGATCTACAAGCAACCTTACACTAGAACCTCAACTAACTAACTGACGGTCTACTCCGAGAGTTGACACTCCATGTTCAAAGTTACCCCCTCCATTGAAGCGGTTGTTGTCAGCTGGCCTCTCCATGCCTTCTTGATCATCAGTACTTTAAATATTTCTTAAATTAAAATAATTATTTTTTTTTTAAAGAATACAATGTCCTGTTTTCAGGATTAATAAATGGATTTCAACATTTCTACAAATTATGCTTTTAAATATATGGTAGATTTAATATAATATATTTTAAAATATTCCATTGAATAAGGATGACGTCATGTGAAGGGAAAAGAATGAAAAACTTTTTAAGTTATTTTATAAATAAATTAATAACACATTATCTGTACATTAAACAATAAATGTTAAATACAGATAATCCATATAATTAAATTTCTATTAATACCAATACATACTACTAAATTCAATTTTACTCCACGAACAAAGGACGTATACGATAACAGTGGGAGGGGCTACAAAAAAAATTGACATGTCACGTTTTTCTCTTCAATTTCAAACATTTTTTTAAAAATAAAAATTATATCCATTATATATATCAAGGATTATAATCTAGTGGCAAAATGTCGATACTAAAAGCTTAGATAAAACAAACTTTAGTCTAAATTTCAAAATTCAAAAAGTACTTACTAATTGTGAATACGCAGTTCAATTTTAGCTTCTTTATTAAATTTCATTGTAAAGCTACAATCATAAGCAAATAAATGAAGGTAACAAAAAAAATATATATGTTTACAGTAAAACTCAATCTTTGATTTATACATTGTCCTGATAGTATATTTAAAAACAAGGATTTTAGTATTAATGCCTTGTAATCTGTTAGACGGCGGATTCATTATAAAATGAAATTCGGTTCGAACGCGAAACTTGGGTTGATTTTAAAAAAAATAATAGAAGAAATTTTCCACCTGTAATGAAACATAACACCCCATCTGCCAATATATTTTTTTTTATTTATTTATTTAAAAATTCAGGTATATCTGTGAAAAATATTAATTTATTTGCTTGAAGATATTTTTTTCTTTTCTAGATTTTACTTTACTGACAGTAGAGAAGTATATTTTATGATTATTACTTTTGCACTAACGATTAATAGGTAATTTGTGGTAAACACCTTTTTATTGTTGCTTATGGCAAAACAATAATTTTATATAAAGGAAATCAATTCTAAATTTAATGGGATTTTTTTTTACAACAATGAAGAAGCATTTATATCATTAATAAATAGGAAATTATTATTCCTTTCTTACTATTTTTTTTCTCAAAATTAAAAAGAAAAATTACTTTCTAAGATTTCAATTATATAATTTTCGATCTTTCCAAATAGTTTCATTTAATTCTACGTTCCTGACAATTATAAATATTTACACAAAACATATACCTTATCAATTTCGGTATTTATTAAGATATTTCCATTATGGTGTTAATCCAAACGTGTATTTAAAAGAGTGTTATGGTCGTGATTGAATGCGAAATAAAAAAGTTTCTAATTATCTAAATAATTAAAATTAAAAAAAATTAAATATTCAATTGCATCCTTATTCATAAGGAGGCATCTTAAACTGGGCTTATACCGAAATTCGCAAGTAGCATTGTTATTAGAAAATTGCTGTTAACATTTATGTTATTGACATTTTGACATATACAGTTTACACTGATTAGTCGAGAAATTTTATCCATTAGCATTATTTTGTTCTCAAGCTTCAAATTCAGCTAAACTTCGACAAAAGTCCGAGTCATGAAAAAAGTAAATTGATAAGAATTTTATTGTTATTGGGTGATAATTGTACATATATTTTTTTTTTCATACCCTCCTGTAATGATTTTAGTGGGTAATTGTACGTACATATAGGACTTATGCTATATGTATAGCTGGGTGTTAAGGATACATTGGATTGCCTTTTGGCATTATAAGGTTATAATTGTACATAATGGAGATTTTCTGCACAAAATTTCATTTTTGTTAATTTTTTTGTCGAGTATTAACAACGACATTGACTCTGTGCGATTCATTACAAAATCAAATAAACAATAATATCATATAACTAACAATTAAATAATTTGTGAGATGAACTTAATTATTCCTATATCAGCTATTATTTTAAATTTGGCTCGGAAATCGCCGCGAAGAAGACAAACGAAATCCCTCGTATCAATAGGGTAGTTAGGAAACAAGTTTTTTTTTCGTACCCTCCTTTGAAAATAGATAATAATTAAGTACAAAAAGATGTAAATTGTAATAATGATTCCATCTTTTACACAAAAGTATTTTAAGAAGTATAGTGAGGTCCACTGTTTGTGGAGAGCCAATGGCGCCAAATGCGCGTTTGTAACATGGTGAGTTTTCGCATTTTTTTAACATTGTGTCATTTCTCAACAAGTTTTACGCTTTAATTATATTTATAAAAAAATAAACTAATTGCATTCTCGGGATTACTTGTTGAGTTTCGATTTTTATTGAGAATACTAAAACTAAAATTAAATATTAAGTTATTTATTTATTAAACAAAGCAGTTATCATCTTTGTTTTAATCAGACAAAGCTCTGTAAAGTGGGGTGAAACTTTGGTTAACAATAATTAGTTCTCTTTTACTATTTTGATACCTTTATTGACCGCCATCCAGACAATCTTACTACAAAATAAAATTTATTTTTTAAAATGTTAGTATACGTAATCAGTATGTCCCTGATTAAATGAAATAAAAAAAAAAGAAATTTCAAATTACCATATCAATTTTTTTATTAATAAAGAATTCAAGAATTCGGAAATGTCAAACACAATATTTGGAGTTTAATACTGAAATTTAATATTTTAAATAATTTTTTTTACATTACACTTCATTTTTCTAAAACATAAAATTTTTAGGCAAAATTATTTCAACTATTTTAGTTAACTAACAAAATGTTCTACGTTTCGGCTGTTTTGCCATCGTTAGGAATAAAAAATTATCCAACGAGACAACGTTTTTGACAAGAACAAAATTTAGTATCGTTATTCCCACCTCAAGAAACTCTAAAATACGAATTTTTTAACAACAGAAAGATAAAAATATTTTTTGCCTTCTTTAGTACGTATTTTTTTTTTTGTTTTTGAAAATACAAAAATGGAGATAACTTCAAGACGAATCTACATAAAATTTGTGGACGTACGTAGGGTGGTAATTTTTTTTTCTTGTCACTTTGAAGCCATGTAATATTAAACTAATTTGTATTATTCATTTAATTCTAAATTAAGGAGATTCGATTACCAAAAACTCTGTTTTTAATGATTTTTTGGTTGAACTGCTTCGATTTTAATACAAATAGGAACCAGAAAAAGATTTTTGTAGAAAATATTAAGATGGAAAACTTAGAAATCAAAATTTTTGCGAATCAATGAAAATTGAGCAATTTTCAGAAATTCTCAATTACCATCGAGATGTATGCACGTGGGACACCGGTTTCAATGAAACTTATTTTTGGTTACACTAGGTCAAAAAATATCAGAAACTTTATTTTTCCATGAATTATAAGAATAAAACATTATTGGTTTTATTAAACGGGTTTAAATGTATTAAACATTATAAAACCCAAAACACGCTTCTAATGAAGTGGTCAAAAATTTCTTAATTTTAAAAAGCCAAGTCAGACATATTTTTAATGTATTTTGAGACCCTAAAATACGAATTTTAATATAAATCAAAAATAATAAATTTTTGGAGGATATTTCATTTGCTACCGGTTTCCCGAGTTTACGAAAAAAAAAATCATAAATCTTCATAATTTTATCCGAGTTTAATATTACTATAGAAATTTATCCCTCCATGGAGAAAAAATAGCTTGAAATAAAAAAAAGGTTCATTTTATGTCTCTTGTTCTAATTTTTTTAATTAGGTGGTGTAGTTTATAAATTTTGGTAATTTACTACTAAGTTTGGTATACAAGATAAAAGAGCATTTGGGTTGTGTTGTGAAATGAAAAATAAAAAAATAATTTCTCATAAAACGTAATGAGAAAAAAATTTGATTGGTTCGTATTGTATATGAGTGAATATAATATGTGTAAATAATAATGTGCGTGTAAATGTTTAGTTTTACCTAAATACAATAATCGATATAGAAATTTTCATTGTATTATCCTACGGATAGCGAAGCATTGCGAAATCTGCTAATTTAGTTTAAAATCAAGATTAGGAACTATTGGAATAATAATTGAAGTTATAAACAAAAAAGAAATTTTTTTTGTTTTTATAGGTGCAGAAAAATATTTAGGTTGCAGAGATGAAATTTGTAAAGATCAGTCTACAAAAAGAAAAAAATGTCAACACTACATTCACGACCCCTTTCTGTTTCTTATTTCATTGAAAATAATTAATTAACATAAGTATGAGTTGATATTGTAAAAAAAAAAAAAAAATGAAAATTAAAAACCCTTATTACTACAGCTATCCTTAATTAATTAATTAGATGGCATTTCGGACTCATATGTCGTCCATTTTCAAATCGAATCCCACGTGTTACAACACCCTTCAATTTGTTGACAAATTAAATGAAAACATAATATACTTTGAAGATACATTAATGAATATGACAAGAAAGTATAATTTGATGAAATTCAGTTTATCAATAAATTGACGAGTGTTCTAACACGAAGAATCAGGTAAAAAAATGGGCCCAAAACGTCACCTATTTCATTAATACAGAATAATTTCAGTTTTAAGGATTTTTAATTTTCTCAAAAATTTTAATGTAAAACCGTTAGAAAATAGAAAGTACTACTATTTTTATTTCGTATAAGAAAAAGCGAACAAATATTTGTTTTTCTTGATGAATGGAATATGGTCCGGGTGCGGTAAAAAAAAAAAACTCAAATAGTAGATCATTATACTATTTT